>NW_012130099.1:1934271-1938657 GCF_000143395.1 Atta cephalotes | reverse complement strand
GTTCCGTACTTAGGTAAGTAGTCAATACACAAGTTAGTATGCGGCGTTCGTCCGTCTCTCTCTCTCTCTCTCTCTCTCTCTCTCTCTCTTCTCTCTCTCTCTCTCCCTCCCTCCCTCCCTCCTCTCCCTCTCCCTCTCCCTCCTCTCTCTCTCTCGCTGGCTCGCTCGCTCTTTCTTTTCAATTTACTACGATGCGTGTTATTTTTCGTCGTCGAGAGAGTTAAGGTCGTGATCAACGTCTTGCGGTTCAACCCGACAATAAATATATACCATAACATGCATGCCCGACAGCTCTATTTGCGGACGACATTTCGGCAAAGCGTAGCTTCAATCGATCGTGTTCACTATTGTCGACGGACTTCCGGGAAACCGGTTGTGCTGCACCGGCTACACAGTTGCGATGCTGCCAAACTATACTCGGGATCAAATTGAGCCTGGACCTCCCAGTAGACTGCAAGTATTCCAATATCCATTTCAATGAACATTTTACACGTATTGTCAAACAATAATATTAAGGAAAATAAGTAATTGTGATAATAAAGTAACAGAGCTAGGGCGATGAGAAGTTTTCATTATATCCTCTATATATTTTAATCATAAAATATCTGATTTGTTAAGTAAATTAATAAAATATTATTATAATTAATATAATATTATTATATACACATATAAATAAATTTGTTAAATAAAATAATAAAATAATATTTATTCAAAATTATACGTACAACAAAAGGTTGCCACACGTATCGCTCTTTGTACTCGTAAGTCTCATAACGTAACGTTATTTTATTTCTCGAGTGGAAAAAAATATATCCAAAGATCTACACCAATGAGGAATGATATCATTTTAATTATTTTTACCTACTTATATGGATTACATGCGGCGCGTAATAGCAATAATAAAATGCATGTGATAAGAGCGCGGAAATTGTTTAAAAATATTATGACAAAACTTGCGGAGGAAGTTCTCTGAAAGAGTCTAACTCGCACGAGAAAGATCGTGCCATGTAACACGTCACCTCTCGCGACTTTTTCTCCATTGTGTCGTACCTTTTTTTTCTAATCGATTCCACGAAGAGAAAAATGGAAGATTGGCCTGCAGCCGCTTCAAAATCGATCCACAGTAAGAAACTAGAGACCACTGTCTTCCTCTTGACCCACTCACCCCCGCCATCCCGTTTTTGCCTCTACAAGTTCAAAGGTCCATTTCCCGTTTCTCTTTCATTCTCATCACGCTTACATCTATAGGGAATTATAATTTCGGCGAAACTCAATTTCCCGACACGGCGCGACGAGGAGAGGAAAAAAATTCTCATGTTGATTGTCGCGTTTCAACAATCAACGGGTAAATATAGGGATGGCGTGACTGCGCGCTTCAAAATTGAAGACTCGGGTTAAATTACACCTGCTGCCCTTCCGGGACGCTTCCAACACGAATGTCCGCGAATTACCTGGATAGATGTAGAGCGGTAGATCGCGCATGGCATTTTTCTCATTTGCGACACGTCGATTTCCCAATATCTTTCTGCGAACTATGTATTCCGTCTCGCTCTACATTAGCTTAATGGGCTGCAAAAGCGAGATGATAAATGTAAACGCGTGTTATGGGAAAATGGATGAAATTTCTTTTCCAATATTTTGTATTTTTTATCGGAATGAAGAAAATGGTATTAGAAAAAAAAGAAGGGAGAGAAAGAGAAAAAGAGGAAAGTTGAAATACAGACAAGTATTCTTTTTAATCTATTTTTAATTTCAATAATTTAATTTCAATAATTAGGTCAGGAATTAAATTCTCTTGAAATCAATATGCGTTTTTATTTAGCGTTAATTAATGAATAAATTAATGAATAAATGAAATTTGCTGTCCAATTTTCTGGCTTAAATGATCGTACTCGTAAAGAACAGTTCTCTATATCATAAAATATGCATCTCCATATAATGGTAAGCTTATTATACAAGTGAAAAGTTGAAAAATTATGCATCGTCACTGAAATAAAATCAGGATGCTAAATTCTTGAACACTCGAGGAAAGTTTAATTATCCCAATGGACTTACACCCGGATTCGTGAAAGTAAAAGCGACATTGATGATCTGTGTTTCGTGCCGCTGTTGAATTCATTAATCGCGAGGGAGCAAACAAAAGGAAAAACCTGAAATTCCGAGAAGGACGAGGGGGAACATTATTAAAGAGTGTATCATCGGCTCTTACTGATGACGTTCATTAGTAATTGCGTGAACGCATTAGTGGAACTGGAAAGGTAAAAAGGATCTCCGATTGTGTGTCCAAATTCGCGATTCTGACATTTTGAATAGCTGATAGGAATCCACCGATTCGATTTTCATACGATGGTTTTCTAAATCTGGCAAAACGATAATGCAACGGAATAACAAATACACAGAAAAAATAGTTTTGCTAAAAATTTAACTAGATATAGATCTGGTATATAATTTTGTTGGACCATCAAAATAATTATGTAGGATGTTCAAACTCTCTAGTTGCTAGAATGTTAAAACTTCTTGCAGTATTGCTGATCATGTTTGAAATTCCTACGTAATTATTTCGACCAGTCTACAAAATTATTTTCAGAGCTGTATTTCTAGCTAAATTTATATATATAATATATACTTCGACCAAAGATTTTTCTAGATTTTTCAGAATTTATAAAATCTATTGTCAGTAATAGATGTCAGTAATGAACTTGCAAGAGATTTCTTTATATTGCAACGTATTAACATAATGAAAATAAAACTGGCGAGACTCCCAGTCATTATTACAGCACACTGTAAATTAAAGTTTTTATAAGTTTATATATACATACAGGAATAAACAACTTTATCAAAGAATCTAGAAAAGAGAGAGCTACATTTAAAAATAATTTTATTAGACTATCAAAATTATGTAGAACACTCAACGTAATGAGCAAAAATTTCTTTGATTTGTGAAAAAATTTCTTGAATATAAAATTTATTTTTTAATATAAAATGAGTAAAAAAAATTGCAAAAAGGATGGTGCAAAAAGTTTTGACATTCTAGCAACCAGCTTGAGCGTCCTACATAATTATTTTTATGGTCTAACAACATTTTCAGTAACACATAAAAATTTTAAACATCTAAAACTAGAAACAGATCTAAAAACAAAAAAAATTTTGTTAGACCGTCAAAATTTTTTTATTTTCAGATTGTTTCTAATTAGTAGGACACTCAAGCGTAATGAGCAATGCTGCAAAAAATTTTGATATTTTAGCAGCCGGCATATGCTGGAATATCAAAATTTTTTACAGCACTGCTCATTATGGTTAAGCGTCCTATTCTCTAAAACTTTTAGAGTAAATTATCACTCTAAAGAGCATCCAGAGAAAAAGTTGCTTCGATTTAAAGAAATTTTCTTTGTTATACGGTTAAAGAAAAAATTTCTTTGATTTGTGAAAAAATTTCTTTAATTTAAACATTATTTTTTAATATAAAATTTTTTAAATAAAATTTATTTAATTTAAAGAATATTCAAATCCAAGAAATCATGAACGTTATTTTTTGAATTTGAACATAATTTCTTTAAATCAAATAAATTTTATTGATTTTTAAAAATAATGTTTAAATTAAAGAAATTTTTTCACAAATCAAAGAAATTTTTTCTTCAACCGCAAAGAAATATAGCAAAGAAAATTTCTTTAAATCGAAGCAACCTTTTCTCTGGGTGAGTAAAACCTCACCCTTAAAGATTTAAATGGATCATCAATTCACTTTTTTTAAAGACTGTCTCAATTTTCACTCTATAGAGTAAGATTCCACTTCAAAGAATTTATAGAATGGATAATAATTTTGATAGTCTGACAAAAATTATTTTCAGATCTGTATTATATATTCAGTTCTTTAGAACAAAATCATCCTTCTTCCAGCCTTTTCTCTTTCTCTCTCTTTCTTCCTCTCCTATTTTCTCGTCTCTCTCTCTCCCCCGAATCGTCGAACCGCGACACGCAATTTTCCCGGCTTCACGCCCGTGTCGCGGAAACCGCGGTGGAACGGAATTTCCGGTCGCGCAAGAAGCCGCGCGCAAACATCGCCATTAAATTCGCTACGTGCAAAAACCTCGTGGTCTCCCTTCATCTCCCTCCACCCTTTCTCTGCGCCCCCGGAGGGGCTCAACCCCGTCCTCCGTTTCCTCCCCTCGCTCCATTCGCTTCATTCGACCGCGAAGCGGATCTACACGCTCGACCGGTCGCGAGATCACAGAGAGAGAGAGAGAGAGAGAGAGAGAGAGAGAGAGAGAGAGAGAGAGAAGAAGAAGAAGAGGNGACTCTTCTACGTAGTAGAAGAACGAGGAGTAGGTAGAGTACGTACGTCGGTACGGCGGGTCGGTCGGTACGACGACGACGTGACGGCGGACG
>NW_012130099.1:1923039-1930331 GCF_000143395.1 Atta cephalotes | reverse complement strand
GAGGAGGAGGGTTTAGGAGGGTTGGGATATCCTTTTAAGGCACTCCGACACATACGCGCTTATGAGTTTCAGGTGCACGTGAGGTGCTGCGAGATACTGCGAGCTCTGAGGGACCGAACTTATTCATCCGCGAGATACCTTTGAAAAATTATACGGGGCATTCTTTCTGCTCTTATCACGTCAACGCTTGGCAGATTCTTCTAACGCACAGTCAATTTATTCCCGTCGAAAATGTAGGGACACGAGGAACGATTTTAAGTAATCGGCAAAAATAAACCTCTCGCCGCACTGCAGAGAGATGAAACGAGATCATGTTCTTTAACATGTATTTTAACTTCGAGCGTACCTTGTTTTAACAGCGAAGATCGTGTTACCTAGAATTGGTAAATTTGAACATCAACAAGCTACGATCAAATGTATTCTTGTTTCATTTAGAGTACTACAGTCTTAGATCGCTTTCGCGCGCAGCATTTGTTGATAGAATTTGCATATCCATTTTGAGCAGTGCATTTCTGATCTCGTTCATTTCTCGTGGTATTAATGTTGACCCAAGATGTTGCCGAATATAATTCGATAACAGTAACACGATCCACGATGTAGCCTTCAGTCGCTTCTCCCTACCATTATTCTTGGGTCAAAATATCATTGGATAATATTTACATTTGTAATCCCACGTCAGCTCGCTGCATATTTCAACTAGAATACAAATTTCTGCTCGTTTAGCCTTCTCTTTATTAGATCTGACTTTATGAATTTGTATTAACGCGTTACATTAACATTAATTTGCATTAATAGCAATTTGAAGCTTTCTTTCGTGAAATACTGCTACCCACGATTATCATTGAATAAAAATGTAATTTTATATCTCTAAAATGCTGTCTGCAACTTTTGTCCACAATAAGAAACTTAAAGAATTTAAAGAACTTTTAAATTTCTATGACGTCCAAGATACTCGAGATCCTAAAAAGGAACCTCTTGAAGTGTACAAGCCTGATTTTAATGAAACTTTTTATACATATAGGTTACATAAATAGAATTTAGAAAACATCAATTGGTGCGCAAAAAATTTTAAGTTGAAAATACCCCTTATATTATAGGTAAAGTTTTTAGCCTTTTTATATATAATAATATCTCAGAAATTATTCAAAATATCAAAAAAAACGTGTCTAATACGAAAATTTTATAATAAAATTACCCGTTTTTATCTACGGCTAATAATCTTAAAAAACAATTTTTTTCAAATTTAAATTTCTAAAAATCTTCTAAAAATATTATTGACTTAAATAAATAGAGATAATAATTTTATTATAAAACTTTTTCATTAAACATTTTTGAATCGAATATTTTCTGAAATATTTTATTACGAAAAAAACTAAATCCACTTTACTTATAAGAGGTGATTTTTTTTACCTCTTAAAACTTTTTCCATATCAATTAATGTTTTTTTAAATTCATTTATTTATGTAACTTATATAAATATAAATTTCGAGAGGTTCCCTTATAAAACTCTAAAATTCTAAGCTTCAAAAATCAATACATACTACAATTAAAAAATGGAAAAATTCAGATTTTTAAAATTCAATATTTTAAATCAAATAAATCAAATTTGACGGTAAAAAAATCCTAAATTCTAAAGCTCGGATTTTTTCAACTCTTGAGCCGATCAATAATATTAAAATTGAAAAAAAATTCAAAACCAAGATTGGAAATCTGAATTAAAAGCTCCAAGGGAAAGAGATATGGGAGATAGATCTGAGACTCTTTCAACCTCAACACATTTCTGGAAATTGGAAGACTCTTCGAAAGAAACCCCCGAGATTAAAACGTGTCCCAGCATCCCTGAATATTCCGAGCATCTGCTAGCGCCTCGAGATATCTTGCAAAACTTCACGTTTGATCTACAAAGGGATCATAATACCGCGGGAAATTCGTTGCTAAACACAGAACAATGTTGCTGATCGCGCGAACGGAACTTCGTCGTGCAATTCTAATTCGCGAATTTAGCGCACTCTCCCTCCCACCCTTTGCTAAAACAAGAGAGATTCATAACCCGAACCGCGTAAACCCGTATAAATGCGTTTCCTTGATTCCGCCATATTTCTCCGCAAAGTAAGGCCGATTAAATCACTGCGGTCGTGTTGGGCAACGCATTAAACGCGCGCCGACCCGCCTCCGGGGGTGCGCGAAGCGGGAGAGCGGCGAAAAAGTTTTTCCCCAATTCTGCGCGTATGCAGATACACGTGGGCAAAGGGGTGGACGAGGGGCGGAGGGGAGGGATAATCCGTTTTTGCTTTTGAAAGGAACACGCGGCGAGCGTAAATGAATTACCACTTCCGCGTCGCGTCGCGATAAACTCTCCGCCGCGAAATTCAGTTTTTTTTTTCTATTTCCGCCGAAGTTATCCGACTTGATTAAACGTCGAGCGATATAGTTTCGAGTTTCGCGCATTCGAGTTGCGCCACTCGAAAATATAACAGAAAAGATAAACGAGGAAGAGAAAAAGAGGAAAATGAATTCTCGATAGTAAATAGTTCAAAAAAAAAAATAGAACGATGTTTGAAATTTTTGCGCGGATTCTCGGCTTTCTCTAGTGTGAAGGCTCTTCACGTACCCATATGTAGGGTCGACAGCAGCACAACGAAATCAACGCTTAACCAACACTACGACTATCAACTGACGGCCAAGGTTCTATCAACCAGTACTGGAGTCATCACTTACAAATAACTGGCTGTCAAATGATGACCAAGATTCTGTCAGCCAGTACTGGACCATCACTGACAAATAACTAGCTGTCAAATGATGACCAAGGTTCTGTCAGCCAGTACTGGGCCATCACTGACAAATAACTAGCTGTCAAATGATGGTCAAGGTTCTGCCATCATTGACTGGTTAAACTGAGCCAGAATCATCTGCCAATACTGAATCCGAATTATCATTCAGTTATCATAGCCAGTACTGGGCCAGTAATTCGCCAGTACCTGACCTAGCAACTACTGGCCCAGTATTGGGTCGATTGTAAAACTCTATATGGTATGTACGATAAATGCGATGTCGACGATTCGTAAAGTCGTGATAAAGACTGATTGCACTTCGACACATTGGCATGATAACGTCATGATACCCTGTATAACAATCGACACTTTTAACGACCACTTTTTCTACCGTTAAGGACCGCATTCCTCGACGGATGTATATGGGAAGAAATGCCTAATGATCCGGGATCCATTCGGATGGATCTACTGACGTTATCGCGCGGCGTTTGCTAATTGTGTGGCCGGAATACAAGCGGCGGGACATCCAAAAGGACCACGAGGCTCGTGGATCCGACGGTGGAAGGATAAATCGCCGGGAGGGTGTACAAATCGCGTTTGTCTGATAGCAGATCCGGTTCTCCTCGAAGAGACCACCTAATTGTTACGGTTACTGTTGCAAATTGTTTCTTAGACAGGTCGCCTGTTTCAGCACGTAATCCGCTTTTTCGTTTTGCAACGCGGCGCGATTGCTAAATCTCGCAGCAAAGAAGTTTAATGGGAGCCACTTTTACAGAGAGATATCCGTTCTGCAATTTTCAGACAACCTTTGGAGGACTTTATTCGCAAATAAATGTAAAAGTACATTAAATATGTTAATAAAGAATATATGTATTTATATGTATTTAATTTTTTTTAACTGCTTTGTGAGACAATTGAATGTAATATAATGTAATTAGTAGATAAATAGAGCTGGAGTAAATTAAGTTAATTTTTAAAAAATTGGATATTTAGTCGAATTTTTGTTAAATATTGTATTCACGAAAAATTTATAATAAAATTGTAACACATTTAGATTTCTATTTCTGCTCTCTTGAATTAACGTTCAATTGTACGTAATAATTTCTTATTTAAATCGGAACTATTTCTCTATAATATCTCGAATCGTACTGTAACGTAAAATTAAACTCCTCGAGAGATTAAAGTCCAATTAAAATAGTTCTCAAAATTAAATTAAACTTGAAATAGCTCTCTAACTTTCATTTGAGCGACTTCCAACACGCCATTAATAGGCAGCTTTTCGCGCGACACTCGTTATATAGAATTTCTCGTCACTAATCGGGCGGCTCGTTTCTCAAGAGTAATGACCATTCTGTTTTAATATCGCTGAAACGAACGGGAAACGCATCATGACAATCGCGTAAATATTGAATCGTGGACGCGCCATTTGTCATCAATGCGCCATATTATTTTCGCGTATGCACATACGCACATCGTTCACATCATAAATCACGAGCAATGTTGCTAAATGATATTCGCGTGCTATTGTTTACCCGTCCAAACGACGGACCCGTCGAAATGTACCGTAACATTGGCTTGCATAAATATGGAAATACTATAATATCGCGCCCGCCCTCCACACACGTTGCTCTTTATAATGTATTCTGCATCACGTTACGCTGAACGATCTGCCACGTTTACATTACTGCATCAATAATTTATCAGTAATTTGTCATCAGAGAGAGGCAATAGATTCCGGATATTTTTCTTTCATATTTTTCCGGGGCCGATAATTATAATAATGCTCTCTGAGATAATGTAATTTCGTGACAAATGTTTACAGACTGCATCTCTAAAAGTCACCGATTATTCAGTGTGTATTGTTGCACATAAAATTTTGTAACTTAACTTTGAGATTTTTGATTTAATAAATGAATATTCACTAAAGACAAATAAAAATTAAAAAATCCTAGACGATAATTTGTGCATTAAAATTAAATAAAATAATTAATAAATTGTATTTATTATAATAATTCTCTTACACCATTTAACAAAACGTTAGATTTTTTTTCTTCTTAAGGTTTTTCAGAACCTTGAAAAGTTCTGGACTTTCAAATTTGGACTTCGTAACTTTGGAACTTCGAAATCTCAAACTATTCTTAATCTTTGAGACTCGAAAGTTGAAATGTTTGGAACTTTAAAACTTAAACTTTTGAGATTGTCCCAAATTGTCCTGGAATTTTTAAAAATTCTTTTTGAACTTGAGACCTTCAGAACGTTTGTGAGTAAAATTTAAAAACTTTCCAGAATGCTCAGCAATTTCCAACAAATATATACTCCTCGTTAAAATTTAGTGATGCCAATTATCATAATAATTATTGTAATTTCGCAATAATAATTATCATAATATCACAATAATAATTATCATAATAAATAATTATCATAATCGATGTCAGTATTAATTGATGTAAATATTAATAAGGGCAATATAAAAAGATACATATAATCAAATTAATATCCCTGCGTCATATTTATTCATGTTTCTATTGTTAAACAGCATAAAGGAGCGAAAAGAGGAGACGTAAAACGAGAGAGAAGATTGATCATCGTGTATCAAGATGCTCCTCTCCAAAAGGAAAGCCTCGAGAGCACAAAATCCTTTCCTTGCTAAGTCCGAAGAGTTCGTTTCGTCTTTTTACCCTCGTCCTTCCGTCGTATAGACTTTGTCGTCCTTTTGCCAGTGTTCTGATCCCAACACGGTTGAGAGGAGGATATTAAGAGGAAAGGAAAAGGATAACGCATCTACCTTCGCTGCCCTTTCCTTCTGTGATACTTTTCGAAGGAACGATCGAAACACTTGTGCGCGACAGAGCTTATTTCGATGTTTCAGGAAGGCCAAGCTTCTTGATCTTTGCAATAAGTCGGTGCAAAACAGAGAGCTTTTACATCAATGAACTCCATTTTTTTAAGAGTATTTAGTATCAATGTTTGATTAATAGAGATATAATTAATTATATGTGCAATAATTCGAATTAACATTTGACATATTTTCCACTCCAAAAAGAGGAAATTGTCGACAGACATAACAATAATTAACAAATAATTCCGCAACAAAATATTACGATAAATTTAGAGAATTTTAAAAGATCGACAATCTTTTATATCGCAATATACAATATATTTCCGCTATACAATCAAATTTCGCATAGTATGATAACGAATTTTTGTGACATTTTTTTTAAATATTAAATTTTTTTCACGTCAAAAAAAATATTAAACAAATACATTTCGCAAACATACGTTACTTCACATTCATCTTTCATTATCCATTGCTAATTTTTAACACTGTTCTTATCAAAATATTATATTCCACATTTTTTATTACTTATTGCTTACTTAAATCCATTCCTCTGATATTATACGTTAATAATTATGTGAAGTTTGACGAATATCTTGTCTATATCATGTTAAACTTCAAAACTTCACATGACATCAAAATGAGCTTAACTTTACACAATAAAGCCTTTACGGAACGTAATCCGGGATGCTTCACATGTCCTCGAAATGTTTCCAGGTCAATTACGATGAAAAGTAAGCGAGTCAACAATGAAAACCGTCGAGGTGGATTGATCTCACCTATGTGAGCTGAAAAGCGTTTACGGTCAGAGCGAAGTTTCTCCCCCGATTTCTCACTCAATTATCGGCCATCGACGGTGACAGAAGTGACGCGACATAATCGCATTCCGCAATTTCGATCTTGCCTCGAGAACTCCCAATAACTCGTCTCTCAACGCTACACGAGACGCTCAACTTTCGACCCGAATAAAGCGAGTTTCCAGAAGCGCGCAACGTGAGGTCCGCTCTTTCGACGCCACGCCGAGGCGTCTTCTGAAGAGAAAACTGCACTTCGTTCTCGACATAGTCGGCCGTCGATCATTGATATCGAGAACGCGAGAAAGCCAAGGATGAAGTTTAAAAACTCTTCACGCTGCTACTATATCATTATTATTTTCACCGATACTGTTGCTGGTGTTATCACTGCGATTGCTATTATCATCACTGCTATTATCATTTTATAATGATAATAGAAGTGATAATAATAGCACTGCGTTCGTTATTAATAGTGCAACATATCAAACTACTTTATAATTTCACAGTTGGTTTAACATTTGAAGAATGGAAAGAACTTCTAAAAAAACGGCTTAATTTTTTCAGAATCTGTTTTCAATAATACGTCGAGAAAAAAATTGAAATATTCACAAGCAAATATTATGTGATACTTTTTTTTATATTTATTAGTTATAAAAAATTGACTGATTTGTAAAAAAATAAAAGTTTATTTGCTTCGAATAAATTTTATTTAACTGTATTTAAATAAGGATTTATTTCAGTATATATCTCATCGAACAAATTTTTAAAAATCTATCTAGGTAGACATCCCCCCATTGAGAAAAAAATTATTTATTTTAAATTAATTGTTTATTAAATTAACTTAGTTTGTCTTTATCTTTTTTGTTGAAGAATGTATTAGGTGTGGGAAAA
>NW_012130099.1:1915482-1922220 GCF_000143395.1 Atta cephalotes | reverse complement strand
CCCACACCTAATATGTTTCAGTTATTAAATACATACCTTAATTATTCATCGAAAGAAATAAAGACAAACTAAATTAATTTAGTTAAAAAAATAACTTTTTTCGTGTAAAGAGCTTAATTCCACATGGAGAAGAAAATATCAAAGCATTGCGAAACAAATATTATCTACAACGTTTTCTTCGAAATTACTATTAGTTATGAAAACAATTTGATTGTGATGATGAAATATATATTTCTGTGAAATATATATTTCTTATTAATTGTAAAAAAATAAAATAGATGGTTTATTTGATAATTTATTTTATGAATAAAATTTTGCCGCATTTAAATACAGATTTATTTTACTGATATAAATATACTTCTCACAAAGAATTTTTTAATATTTTTTTTCAGTACACCAGTGAAGTGAAGATATAAATCAAATCAATTAATCATAAGAGATCAAAAATCAAAGTCAATAAAATTTTCAGTATAATATATAGAATAAATCAAATTTATGCTAATTTTAAGAGATTGTAATATATCATATTTCGACATTTTTAATAAAGTTAATATCTTCCAATAATTACAGATTTTTTGCTAGAATTTACAATTATAGTTACATACATTACAAAGGATTTATTATCATTGCTACGTCTTTCTTTGCTAAACAATTTTAAAAGAATTCATCAGTTATCTTGTTTTATGTGCCCATTCTGGGTGACAGTCGTCTTCCTCGAAGGCACCGCGCGCTATTTCGCGGGCACAGATAGTTTTATCCTTACAAGGAATCTCCTGTAACCGTCCGTGTGGCCGCCATTTTGACGGCAGCTGACTAGTTTCGCTCGTTTCGGAAGTTCTTCGCTTGAGTTATTGCGAGTTCTCGAAGCGTTCGCGTTCTGCGGGACACCGGAATGCAATTATGTTGCATCACCAACCTCCGCGTGCCTGCTCGTTAGTCGATAATTGCATGGGAAATCCTGGAAAAGCTCCTTAGAAGAATCTCGTACCAGCACGCGCGCCCGCGACCGAGTCTATTTTCAGTGTCGCGACACTTAGTCAGATTCTAAGTAATAATTAGCAATGCTCGACGTAACGCACCTCGATTTTCCCGGAAAACGAAGATTTAGTCGATAATGTAATAGTGATGATAAAGAGAGAAAAAAAAGAGCAATGATTTCTGAGAACGTTCGGAATCTAACCTTCTCTAAAAAAAAAATCTGATAATGCATCCAGAGAAAAGATTGCTTCGATTTAAAGAAATGTTTCTTTGCTATATAATTAAAAAAAAAATGTCTTTAATTTGTGAAAAAATTTCTTTCATTTAAACATTATTTTTTTAAATCAAATAAAATTTATTTGCTTTAAAGAAATTATGTTTAAATCAAAGAAATTTTTTCTTTAATCGTATAACAAAGAAACATTTCTTTAAATCGAAGCAACCTTTTCTCTGGATGTATACAATAAAGTCTAGATAATAGTTAAAGTTTTGATGAAATAAATTCTTCAATCAAATATTCGAATCACTGAAAAAATTTCTGGTTGAAAATGGACGAATCAGAATTTTGTGGTTAAAATTAGAATTCTAGTTGAGATAATTGGAATTTTGATTGATACAATATTTCTGGTAAAATCTACTGGAATTCTTATTTTCTTATTTTTAGAATTATTATGTCAATCAGAATTCTAATAGATTTGTCGACAAAATTCTGATTCATCCATTTTCCACTAAAATTATCTACTTTAATCCAATCAGGCCATTTTTCATAGTGTTAATATAATTAAAAGTCATTAAACGATAATTTTACTTTTCTAAATATTATCTTGCTTTTCTAATTATTACCAAATAATGATTGGTTATTATTACGTTTGATAATATTTACTAAATATTGCACTAATACATTTTAAACAAAATATTTATACAAAGTGCATAGCTAATATCATATCTTCTTTTCAGTATCGTCTTTGTCGCGACGATTAATTTGCATCTGAATGAAATAATCTTTGACCACAACTGGAATGTATGAGTTCTGATGATCCTTATAGATAATGAATAATTTAAAAAATAATGTCTTCCAAGAAAACTTTTTAATGTGTGTTTATATTAAAAAGAATTTAGAAGTAATAAATTCTATTCAATAATGCTTTATTTGTGTTTGTTAAATAACCTTAAGAATATATGATTGGTGTGTGTGTGTGTGTGTGTGTGTGTGTGTGTGTGTGTGTGTGTGAACTTAAAAAATTCTTTAAAAAAAAATAAGTAGAAATAATTCGATCAATAATATTTTATATTTTTTAAACATTTTTCATAGATTAAGAATATATAATTAAAATGTAAACATTAAAAAAAGGAAAACTATCTAATAAAAAATTTTAATAAGTTTCAATATGTTTCTTTAACGTCACAAAAAAAATGTTTCCAGTACGGATTATATATCATAATCGTACAATTCTCGCGTAAATAGAAATGCTTCTCATAATTTCTCGCACAATTAATTAACTATCATTTCTTTTATTTTATCATTTTTTGCATTTTCATCATTTGATTATCAAGCTAAAATACTCCATGGTTTTCTCTTAGTATTAAATTTTTCTCAGCGAGAGGTAAACGGGGAAAACTTTATATCCGTCAAAGAATAGACTCCTCCGTATACTCAAAAGCGGAATACTCGCGCCAAAATTATGTCGCACGCGCGCCAGGTTGAATTTTAATTGGATAACTCCGTACATATATCGAGTGCGACATACGACCTCCTTAAATCCGAGGACGCCGACGTCCCGAAATTTCCTGAAAATTACGTTAGCCCAGAGGGAAATAAGGGCATCCCGCCCCTTTCGCGCTTTTCTCTCTTTCACGCCTCGTCTCCCTCACTGAAGGAGTGCTTTCTCCAAATGTACGGTCCATAGATTAAAGAGCCGTCTACAATGGAAGTAATATAGTCTAGTAAATCGTAAGCCGTGAAAAATCGACCAATCACAGTCAAAGACGAGGATATTCGATTGGTCAGTTTTTTACAGTTTGACTTACTATACAATGACTTACTATACAATATCACTCCTATTTTAGGGCCTTAGCACAAGATAATCGTAACTGAATCGTGAAGTTGTAAATCAATACACAATATTTTCGTCAACCTACAACTGCGATTTATAATATTTCATAATTTACGGCCATCTTTGTGTTTAGGCTCTTAGACAACCATTAGACTACTTTCACTGTGAGAACAGCATTAGAAAGAGAGGGGGGGGGGGAGGGAGAGAGAGAAAGTAACAGTCAGACGATCTCTCCAAAAGTCACCATACTCTTTTAAGAGTATATGTACTTTTTAAGATTAATAAAGCTTCTAGTCATTAATTAAAATTTTGTATCTATTTATAGAATTATATTATAGAAATTTTATTTTATTAAATACCTCCCTGGTAGAAATTTTATGCATTTTTTGAACACACACACAGTTACTAAACACTTACACTAACTTTTGTCTAATAACTAAGAAGAACTACTTAGGATCCCAATCAGGATGTAACTTTATCTGCATACAAAAACTTGCGTAAAATCTAAATTCATTTACTGAATAGAAACGCAACAAATAATGGATATTAAATTGATTAATAA
Source organism: Atta cephalotes (assembly GCF_000143395.1). Taxonomy (NCBI): domain Eukaryota; kingdom Metazoa; phylum Arthropoda; class Insecta; order Hymenoptera; family Formicidae; genus Atta; species Atta cephalotes. Next base: position 1,918,626 of record NW_012130099.1, on the reverse strand, counting down.
GCAAGCCAACTGCTCATGAAATGAACAGAATAAAACTTTATCAAGTTCTCGTCCATTTCCTATTCAGTATTGGCACTAATGAGAATATAATAATATTAGATAATAATTGAATAGGTGTTTAGGAAAACTATGTATAGGAATATATTTCTATCAGAGCTACATTTAATACATAAAACAATTGTACTTTTCTTCTTCCGCCTCCAAATCATCTTATTTAAAAAGTACACATATGTACAGGATGTGACACCAAAATCCAGACAAAATTCAATTTAAATTTTCTGCTATATTGTACCTCCGCCAGAGATTATTATTGGCGTTCGAGAAAGCCTGATGCTTCTAATAAACAATCATATTTTCAAAATCATATTCTCAAAATCGCGATGTTGAAACCAAGTGTGGAGTATAATCGAAGAGCGATCATCGAAGGCTGGGCAACGGAAATAATTCGGTTCTTTGAATACCCGAGATCAACCGTTTATGACGTTGTGATAAAGTATACGGCTTTACCATAGAAGTTCAACGAAGATTTCAGTGCCAGCGAAGAAGAGACTCGAAAAAACGCATCGCGAGGATACTTTGCAATTGTTGAAAGGGCTCAAGCGCTTCGGCGATTTCGGATGACCCAGGGCAATCATTGCGAAAATTAGCATCGATTGTTGGTATCGAGCCAATAATGCATCGAATTACTGAGGAAGATCTTCGATATAAATCGTACACATTAAAGATACAACAGAATTTCTCTGAGCTGCCAGAACAAGCCGAGTTGCTCGGCTCCTATTCTGGCCTCTCAATAGTCCAGATTTAAATCCCTTGGACTACTACGTATGGAGCGTAGTTGAAAGGGTCACAAACAAGTCTCGGCATCCCAATGTGACGTCATTAAGGATTGAGGCAGCATTCGTCGGCACGGATAACGCTACGTTATAGCGTGTGTGCGAATGCTTCAGACCGAGAATAGAGGTCGTCATTCAAGCTAATGGGGGATTGAATAATTGTACTCTATAGAAATCCCCTAAGTGCCACGTAAAAGGATTTTTTGTAGTATTTCATTTTTCATTAAAAATATTGTTCGATTTGTCCGGATTTTGATGACGCGCCCTGTACTCTTTTCCTTATGATTCTGATAGTACTTTCTCCGTCGCATATTGCACAATTTAACAAGGAAGACATCTGACCAACTATTACTCTATCTTACTAACGTTGTCCTCAAGCCTCTAATGGAAGCGTACAGTTTATTATATAAGCTTATGGTACGACCGTACGGTAGTTTTGTTTCAAGTGCGGAAAGTGAGGCTAACGAAACAGCACTTTCCACATTTGGCGTCCCGAGTAAATATAGCCGGTTCTTTGTCACGAGATATAATTCAATTTTTTTTACAGCCGCACTTTCTATGCTCTACATCCCGTACTCGAGAAACGCGTCTTCGTCTATGGCAGAGCAAAGGAAAGTACGGCTGAAACGAACAATTCTTTTTACATTTGGCAAGCCAACTAGCTGAAGAACGGTTTTTTGCCTGGCAGACGTAGTTTTCCTCGTCTTACACCAGCATCGCCATCGTTTCTTATCGTTCTTCTTTTCCTCGAGAAAAACAACAAAAATATCCTTGCAAAACGCATTTACTATTTTAATTACGGAAAAGGAAAGAAAAGCGCTAAGAGGGTCAATCTCTTTTACGTTCGGTCTTGCTCGTCTCATAGTACTTTTATGTCTTCGCATTTTCATCTCGTACTCTTCATCCTTTCATACTCACAAGTCTTCGCATTTTTACCTTTACATTTTTATGTTTTTCATTTTTTTTTTTATTACACCTTTCATAGAAATTCGCATTTTTATAGCCTTACATTTTCACGTATGCTGACATTCCTTCATCATCAAGAATTTTTCTAAAAAGGAATAATGCATTATTAAACAATAATGAAACATTAAACCGTTATAACCGAATAAATTAAATAAAAATCGCCAAATATATAGATTGAGACTGGATTTTAGTGTCTATAATATTATTATTTTTATGTAAATTTTAAATGCATCTTTCAGTTATATGAATTGTACACCAAAATTGTTGGAAATTTGAAACGCAATCGTAAATTGAAGCTGAAATAGTAGTATCAAATTAAATTGGTCATCAATTAATACATATTAATCCGATAACCATCGTCAATATTATTTATATTTCCCTTCCATTCAAATGCGCAACTAGGATTGTCAATAGTTTTGATCCAGACTGTCAGATTTTCAGAAGTCTTGTCCTATGTTCCGTTGACAAATTAAACCAGACACATTATATGTCCGGTTTTTAAATACATATTCAACTAATAAAATGAAATTTACATCATAGAAGAAAATTTATAAACAGACTTCGCGATATTTTCAGACATTTTCCCATTTTAAGCCCACTATACTCCGCGAGTACATTTCATAAATTTTTTTTCTTGCTAAAATATCTTTATTATTTGTATTAACATAACGATATCTTATATTTCTTCAAAAATGTATATTTCGTTTTAATAAATGTTAAACGACTTTTATTTTAACATGTTAATACGTGTTGCATATTAAATGTGTTAACAAAACATTTATAATGAATACTAAATGTCGCGCGCGCGCGCGCGCGCGCGCGCGCGTGTGTGTGTGTGTGTGTGTGTGTGTGTGTGTGTGATTTTGTATTCAGCAGTAACATGTACTTTATTATTAAATAATAATAATTTATTATTTTATTCAAACAAATTCTGTTTTTAAAACTGTTTGAAAAATAATACTCTGCAAGAGAAAGAGAGAAGATAATTTTTTATTAAATTTTACATTTAACCCAGTTTCATGATTTCTGTCCGGTTAGATTTTGTTTCAAAAAAGAAAATATCCAATAATTTAAACTTTTGAATGTAGCAGCTCATGTATATGCATACATATTCAAGAATAAATTTTGTCTTAAATAAATCCTATTTTACTAAGAGAAATTTTTTATATGTATTTATCATTACATTTATTAGGTTAATTATGAACAATTGCTTTAATGATAATAATAATAATAGTTATATATAATTATTATAATGATAATAATTATATATAACTATTATTATAATAATTATTATTATATATAATTTTACTAACAAACATATACATATATATATATATATATATAT
>NW_012130099.1:1887974-1915048 GCF_000143395.1 Atta cephalotes | reverse complement strand
ATATATATATATATATATATATATATATATATATATGTAAATATATATATAATTAAAGCCGAAAATGACTATATTATAGTTATATTATTATTATAAAAATGGTTGCAATTGCTATAATTTAACTACATCTTATGGTCATTTTTTGATCATATAGTTGATTACAATATTATTATTTTTCAAACAGTTATAGTAGTAACAATCATAATTGTAGTAAATTGCAGTTATAGTTGCAAATACTAACAATTTTTCTCCCAGTGTTTAATCTACATTGTCGGAAAACGGAAGCACCGATCTCTTCCATGATCGCCTCTCGTTTATCAAAAAGACACGATCGATATGTACTTCGACAAACACCAATAAATATCGTGAAGATTAAAACCCTGGGTACGGCCAACGAGCGTTGCGGCGATTCATTCGTTTCCGCTGCGGCGGTTTCGTGATTAACGCGAATTGCTCGTTAACATACCGAACCGGATCGAGCGGTGCGAGCAGGAATCGGCGTACATCGAAATAAATCGAGACCGAAACGGCTCAGCGGAAGCGGCGGCGCGGTGTGACGGCCGCGAAATCCGCGCTCGTAATTTCCGTCACGATCCTCGGCGCGTAAATATCCGTCAGCGTTTACCGGACATTTCAGTACGTCGATGCGTATTTATCGCGATGGGACGAGCTGACAGAAATCGCACAGATAGACTATGATTTAACGGGGAATTCATAGATCCGACACGAAGGACCTCGCGTCGTTTCAATTGTATGTATTGTTCCTCGAATGAGAATCTGCATGGCCAACTTTGGCATTGTATAGTAGGTCTATTTTTTATATAAATTTTACTAATTTTAGTTTATATAAATAAACTAGTTATACAATACTTTATATACAATACTTATAATGAAATACGTATATATGTTTAAAATTTGACGAAAGCGAGAAGGAAAGATTTAGCACAGTTTACAGTGCAACAATAAAAACACAAATTTAATGTCAGACAATATGTAAAAATATGGCGGCAATAGACATGCAAAGGTGAAACAAAGTGTGCAATAAAAGAGTGTTAAAATATATTTTTATAGATTTAGTATATTTTACGATCGAAGGTATGTAAATTTTATAATATACACGGAGAGAATTTTTTCTTAAACTCTTTACCCTGAAAATATGATAATCGTGGTACAACATAGTATTTCGAAGGATTTTAATGAAAATTTCTCTCATTCATTAATAAAACTACAATAAAGTAATAATACAGTAATAAAAAGAATGACTATAAATTAACAGTTAAATTAAAGTCTTTGCAACCATTTACTTCTCTTTCAGTGTATAACAAGTAATAATATATGGCCAGACTTCTACTTGAGATAATATTTAGTTCGTACCTTCTACATTTGGGAAAGTTCGAAATCGCAATTACAAAATAAATCGAATCGCGACGTTCAATAAAACACGAGCCCTCATCTACTGGTGGTCGCAAAGGGTAAAAAGGATCATTCGAATGGAATGAAAAATCCGAGGATAATCTCTCCTCGCTTTATCGCATAGAGATCGTCACGCCTCATTTTTATTCCTATTTCACGCGCGTTCCAGCGCACCCTGAAAGTTATTACGTCGACGAGTCTCCCTTATGTTCCGCAAATCTGTGCGAATATCCATCGCAACGCGCGGCTACCTCTCACCACTTAGCGACACGTGCTCTCTCGCCGGCCCCGTGAAGAGGTGTGGGGGGAGGAGGGAGAGAGAGAAATATTTTTCCCGCCGAATAAAACCGAATGTATTTCCCGAAATTCAAACGGGATCTCCGCTCGACCGGACCCGCCCTTTTTATCGGCGTCCTAAATTGTCGCCGCAGGGAAGAAAAAAAGAGACCGCAGAACGGCCGGAAATCCCGGAAAATTCACCCGGGAAATCCGAGGTCCGTCCCTCGCTCATACGTCATTTCCCTCTCCACCATCCTATACGTGACGATTGCCCGTTTATTTTCGACGAGGGCTGTTTAATTCAAACCGTCGCTCGGCACGCTCGGTTAAATGCATTTTGGCGAAAAAAAAGGGTGACAACAATCGTTCACTTTCACTCCTTCCTCCTTCCTTCCTTTCCATCGCTCCGCTGATCAAGCCGAACGTTCTCGTCATTTGGCATCACGGACGCATTGATCGAAGAGCGTCGATCAAGCGGAAGAAGGACAAACCGGACGAAAAATCAGATTTTCGCGGAATTCCGAAACTAACAAACGCACGAATTCGAGTAGAAATTTATGGGCGAATATTAGATTGGACAGTCGGCGTAACAACCGCCGAGCTTAATCAGTTTAACATTAATTTTGTATTATTATCTCAGCTTCATTGAGAGCATTTCGGTGTAATGCAATTCTATACAGCGTTGTTCAAAACAAAATTCCACGTCCACGCCACCCTCGCGAAGAAGCAATTCTTTCGCACTTTCTTTCTCTTTTGTAAATTTTACTTTGTAATTTTAATTTTTTATTTCTATCTTTATCTTTATTCTTATCTGTATACTTCTTTATTTTTACTTTGTATCGTCTTTTCTTTTCATTTTCTTTTTACTTTTACATTCTTACCTACGCTGGCATCTTTAATCTTTTTTCTATTTATCCGATCTAATTTCTCACAGGCACTTGATTCATATTTCGCGATAGAATGGATCTCCTTATCGGGAGATAAAGGGAGGATAAAAAATTCGACATATCGCACAGAATGATACCGAGAATCTCTAAAGGAGAATTGGCTACGCCCGAGAAACGGACCGAAACAATACGGATCCCCTGCTCTTCCGAATTATAAAAATATTTTCGAGTCGAAACGAACGTTTCGTTCGAGAAGGAAAGTCTTTGCCATTCTGCATGCGCGCCCGGCGGAATGCGGTTTGCGGCAGTCAAGGGGATGAGGGAGTGGAGGGAGTGCAGTAATACTTATTGCACCTACGCTCGTTTCCGATTCTCCCGCGGGGACTCGTCCTTCCTCCTTTTTTTTTCCTCCCTTTTACATCTCTCCTTATCATTCACTGGGAGCCTCTCGCTCTTGCGCTCCCTCGATTCGCCCCCGACTTACCCCGTAAATAAGTTACGCTCACGTACCTATTTCCGTTTCCCTCGTCATTGTTTACACGGCGTGCAGCTGCACGTACGCCGCGCGAGGATGCGGCGGATGCTTCTTTCCCCGAGATGGACCGCCGAACTTCTCTCGCGTATCTCGCGTGAAACGGTCCCGAAAGGCTCGCGGGAAAAGCCCGGCTGCCACGTATTTTCGCTATTACGGTCGAGAACCGTAATCAATTCATCAGTTTGCCAATTCGAGAAGCGTAAAGTATACGTGCCATAAAAGGATATTTGTAAAAATGAACAATTCCTGCGAATATTTCGGCCATTCTTGAAATGATTTCACAGATAAAAAATATAAATATATTATATATTCTAGGCAAATTGAAATTTTTGTAGTTTTAATTTTTAAAAATGTCTTAAAAGACATCTTTTAGATGTTTTTAAAGAGATGCGCTGGGGAATGACCAAATTATCGACATTGCAGTCGTGTAAAAATCTCCAAACTGACTGAAGGGAATAAAAAATCCTTTATATAGGATTAAAAAAAAGTAGACGCAAAAGTAGAAAATGGTTCAGTGGATTTTACATACTAAAATCGAAAAAAGTTAAATAAGTTTGTAACTATCTTTCGATTTTAATACAAAATCCACTGCTCCTAATTTTGCTTCTACTTTAATTCTGTTAAAGGATTTTTGAACCCATTCAGTCAATTCGGAAATTTTTTTATATGACTGTAATGTCGATAATTTGGACTCCAACATCCCCTTAAAACTGAACATGCATATTGTCTAGAAATATTCATATTACAGTGAAAAAATTGTAAACCTCTCTGTTCTTTAAGATATATAATTGTTTTAGTAATTACTGTACTTACAATAGAGTTTATTTCAAACCAATTAATTTGATATCATTTGTTAAATCTATCTCCTTTTATAGGTCAACACAGTGTTAGAAATGTTTTAAAGCGTTTTTTGATTGGTCAATTTGCATATTCTTTCTTCTGATTAGTCAATCAAACGCTTAACGAAGGAATTGTAGCGAGACTTTGATCACAGCCTAAGTCTGCGAGAAAAAGGATCGGCTATTGCTGGAACACCCTGTACACAGGATGTTTTATAACATGTGGAATCCACTTCAACAATAGTTGGAGACACTAAAAACAATGCGTAAAGTTCATATAAACATGTGTCCTGTTTCACATTGTTTCAGAGTTACATCATTTTTGTGCTCCAGTAACGTGCAGCTGCTTATCTTCAGAGAATAAAATGTTCAAAATGGTTACTTTCAGTCTGTATTTGTAAGGCTCGATGTCTTCTGGATATTTTTCATTTTTGTTGATTTCACATATTTCGTTCGTTGATATTATTTATTTCAGTTCGTATCAAAAAACTTATGCATTTCAACTATGAGTTTTTATTACATCAATTGATACTTCAATATTTCGTGCATTAAAATATTAAAATGCGATCGTAAAAAAATTAATAGTTTACGAGATATTTAATATTTTACATCAATATATGTGCCAGAATAAAATATAAAATAACTCGAAAAGTATTAGTTTTTCGATATCTCTACCTCAATATTTTTATACATATGCAGAATAATTAGAGGAATCATATTACGTAAAAGAAATTATATATTTTCATTTAAAAAATGACAATAAATCTTCATATAGCATTGAAAAATTAATTCTTTGTTTCGAAAAATAATTCTATTATTATTTACGTCCCGTAAAGTCATATAACTTTCGTCTAAAACATTTTTTCGTGTCTTTCATGTTTTTCAAGATATTTGTCCCATGTTTGAATTTTTTCAACCTGTATACATAAACATTACTATTGTTTCAAAATGAAGGACAAAAAAACCAATAAAAATTTCAGAAAGCGAACAAAGAAAACGGAATATACGAGAAAACGACTCTAACGATTGTAATCTTAATCAATGCGCACAAAATACAAGCTCGTAATCATCACTTGCGCGACTCAGAATTCGAGAGGGTTGATGCCGATTCACTCAGTATAACTTTTATTCAAACCTTGCGTCTCGAAACGGGCGGGTTTACGCCGTGTAAACTTACGTCGACAAATTGACGGGACCGTAATTAAAAGTTACACGGGTGTTTACAAGGAGAGAGAGAGAGAGAGAGAGAGAGAGAGAGAGAGAGAGAAGAGAGAAGGAGAAACAGCTATCGATCTGCTTTCGCGCACGCACAAGCGTCACCAACTTGCCTCTCTTTTACGCTTCGCTCGACTCGGCTCGCGCCATGCAAACGACGACTGGTCGACATTAATTAAAGTCGATAACCAATTAATGCGTAACAAGAACTCGACTTGGATACTCCGCCGGCGTTTATTCGCCTGTAACACGCGATTCACATGTTCGCACCTTCCTCTTTTCCCTTACGAGCGAGTCACGCGCGTTTAACGCGTGCGGACCATCGTGCGCCCCGAAATGATTCCGGGAGAACCGGTTCAGAGATGAATATTAAAATGTAAATCCGCTCCTGTTTGCTTATTTTTCGAAACGTTTATCGTCGAAGTCTGCAGAGAGAAAATAGCGATTTTTAAGTTTACAATTTATATTAGAATAAAGCTCCGGAGAGACAGCTTTGAATTTTTTCTTTTCAGCAATTATTTTGATATTTACCTTCAGTTTGATAAAAAGGTGTAGTTTGAAGCTTTGTGGTATGAAATTTTAACGTCAACACCCGAAGTGTATTGCCAAAATCCCATAATTCATTACAATAAAGCTCTAAATATCGCAGGCTTTGAATTTTTCCTTTTCAACAATTATTTCGAAATTTACCGAATTCAAAAATTTAAGACTTTATTCAAAACTTCGTGACTTTGAATTTCAACATCCAGAAAATCTCGTCCAAATCCCATAATATAATTTAGTGGAATTAAACTCCAGAGATATCATTTGCTTAGAATTTTTCATTTTCGACAATTATTTTCGTCAATATTTACCGATTTTTTAAGTAGAACTCGAAAGAATTAATCTTAAGACTTCACTCGAAGCTTCGTGACTTTAAATATTGACATCGGCATTATAAAGTAAATCTCCAAGATCTCTATTTCCGACATCAGTCAATTATTTTATTTTAACAGTCGTGCAACAGAAACTCACAAAATTTCTAATTTCGAATCCTTGAATCCATTTAAGATCCAAAGATCCTCGTCGACGTCCTGAGAATCACCGGAAGTTATGACCGGGTTGGTTTCTCACGACGCGAGCGGATCTTGTAATGTCCGCTGCGGAACCGCTCGTCGTAAAATCAACCGTACGTGAAGACTTTTTCCTCTGTAAGGGGGTAGTTGGTTACTGAACGACGAGACTTTACGATCGAACTTACACGCGCTGTAAGGCGTGCGCGGCATCAAACCGAAACGAACTTCTTCCGCGGTGTCCATTCTCGTGCTCTTGGAACATTTTCCCCATTCCATCAAGGAAGAAAGAGGAGGAGGAGGAAGAGGAGGAAGAGGAGAAAGAGAGAGAGAGAGAGAGAGAAAGAGAGAGAGAGAGAACGGAAAACCGGATACAATAAAAGAAAGTACAATAAAGTTCGTCGTGCATCTGCACCGCAAACATTGTGTCGCGATGCTGTGCGAACTGTTTGTCCGATGTTCACCAATCGGCGCGAACAGCAAACAAAATAATCGATGCGCTTTTTCACGTAGCGTTCAACATGTTTCAATTCTAGATTTAATCGACTAGAAGCTGCACAATTTTTTTCGGTGTTATTATTTATTTAATTCAGCATGATTAACAATTTTTTATACACGGAAAGGACAATATTGCTAAAGTATAAAAAATTTGTCTACTACTTGAATTTTAAAGGTGACTTTTTTTATTGTGAATTTTGATAAATTTAAATCTGCAATGTAGAATAAAATATAATCCAACTTCTATGATAGTAAAAACTAATTGTTAAAGTTTTCACAGGTGTGTAAGAATTTTTTCAGCTTTTTTTAAAGTCCGGAACGATATAAAAATGCCTGAAGTCAGACTCAGATTGTAAAGCTGAAAATTTCACATTGCCGACGGAGGGCTAATTAGATCTGAAAATAATTTTAATGGTACAAAAAATTTCAACAACAAAATTTCTAGCAACCAGATGAGTATTTTTGATGGTTCAAACAAAATTATTTTCAGATCTATATCTGTAGCTAAAATTTTTAATATTTTAATGAAACCGTTCTTTCTATGTTGCTAAATAAACACGAAAAATTTTAGATAATTTTTTGTCGAAAATTAGTGAAGTTTTTTTATTAAGAGATTAAGTTTTTCTTTTTTTTATATTATAAGTATCAAGCATTGTCAAAAAATCTTCACAAAAGACGAATTTTAAACAACGAACTCAAATATTGTATTTACTAACACATTACTATACATTATTATTTATTTTTACTGCACTAAAGGTACGGTTGGTCAAAGCAATATTGTTTGCATGGCGAGAATTATTTGTAATTTCTTATTTAGTTATTACAATCAATTTCTAAGTAATGTTTGTTCGTTATTAATTTTTAACACGATTACCCAGCTCGTCTTATATACCCTCTTTATATATTTTGACTCAATAAGTCCTTTTTACTAGTGGAAAATGTCCACTAAATTTTATTTTTCTAACTTGTCCAACATTTGAAATAAAAACTTAATTTTTATCTCTTCCTTATTTGAAGGAGCGTCACTCTTTAAAGACAGATAGAAATATTGTTTATATAAAAATCCTTTCTTAATTTTCGACAGTTATTTCCTAAAATTTTTCGCATTTATTTAAAAACATCATCGATATATCCAATTTTTGTAATAGCAAAAATATTGATTACAGAAATAAATCTAAGTTAATAAAATTCTAAAAATGAATTTTCTGCATTGTAAAAAATTTCATAGAATTCAGTACCAGGAAAGGAAATAATAAAAATTTAATAAAATAGGAGATTCGATTAAAACAGAAGGATAATTAAATCATTTTTACGCACGGCAAAAAATTCCTTTATCGCATAAAAGCGATTCCGGACTGACAAGATTAATTGACACGGGAAATGACTAGTCGCATTGTAAGCTTGATAGTGAGTTCTTAAATTGAGGAAGGAAAAAATGACTTGCGTCTCGATAATTAAGTTCGCTGAAGAAATTAGCAGCGAGCCGTCTCCCCTAACGAAAATTACGTAAAAGTTTTAACGCGAAAAAGATGGAGGCGTACGTCCGTAGATCCGATTAGGGCGTTTCTATCGGGTGTAATCATTCACAAACTGCGACGTAAATTGAGGCAAAACTGAAGCGAGTAACTCGCGTGTAACTCGCTCAGTGAAACTATCAAGCCACGAAAAATACAACACACTGCTAGGCGTATAGAGAAATTAGATTAAGAGTGTAACATCGAAAAGTTGGAAAAATCAAAAAAGCTCTCGTTTGAACATTATTCATCAAATGCGGTCGATCAAAAAATATGCAAGTGCAGTGAATTTATAATGCGGTTTCATGTAAATACAAATTAAGAAATTAAATGCAATTAAATATGACATTTAATTGCCATATAAATATCTCACAAATGCCATCTGATATTTAAATAATGTAATATTATGCCCGGAAATCACGTGCGCACATTTTCGAACCCTCAAAAATAAAGATTTTCTGTTATATGAAACTCTCTTTAATTAAACTAAATATCAGACGAGACATCTACAACGTAATAATACAAAGCACATTCCGATTCGGCGTGGACATATTTTAAAAATTAATTTATAGAATTGAGAATCAAAAAATGTCGAGATCATAGAGATTATAAATAATCAAAGTTGGCCACGAAGAATTCGCATATCGATTGTTTAACAATATAAAAGTTAAGTACACATACAAGTGGAGGAATAGGTCAAAAAATTATAATGAAATGGCGCGCTTTAGTAATAAGTCAATCATCAACAATCAACACACAGTCGGGTGTTTTTATTCAATAAATTAATAAGTAGCATGTTTTAAATAATGTAGAGCTACTACATATGAAATAGTTTCTATTCTTGTTTCATTTCATCAAGCTTGTGGCATTTACTAAAATAATATCAGAATGTCTCCTTTCATTGGTAACAATTTCTATAATATTTCTATAATGTATATAATTTTTATAATTTTTTCAGTCCAAAAAAAAGGAGGTATATTATAGAGACAGAAAAACAAACAAAAATTGTATTAAAGATTTTTATGAAGGAGATGTGAAAGAGAGAAAATAAACACAATTTTCAATATTTTAACCTAGATTTCCTAATTAATTATAAACAATACTAATTTGTTTTATTTCATTTAAATATATGCATACGGAACATAATACGTGTCCCAATTCTTATCGTGCATAAAATTTGAATATAATGAAGGAAATTAAATTAAACTTAAAAGCTTCCTATTCTATATAAACGATAATTGTTATAATTATATCACATTTTATCTCTTTCTTTTAATTCTTTGCTATTTATTTAATTAAAAAGTACAATTATGCATTTTATAATAAATTTTAATAAAATAACATTATTAAGATATTATCTTCACAATGTATTATATTCTCACATAAAGGGTTCTCAATTATGCACGTTTTCTAAAAATCGGATGTATACTTAAAGTATAGATACTTCGTTAAAAACACAAAAAAAATCTTTACTGGAGGTAATATTTTTTTGCAAAAATTATACTGTCGCTGTTTATCGCTTTTTACCGAGCGCACTTTACGTGTAAAATATTTTCTATCACTTCGATTATTACACCTGCGAGATTGCTCCATAAATTTTGAACGACTGATCTCGCTATCATATAATACGGTGCACCAAAATGCGCCAATAATTAATAAATGCATCGATCAAAAACAAGCAGATTTTGTAAGCTTTGTCAAAATCTTACATTAAAAACGATAAATAATTTTAGATGCTTCGAGATTAAATATCATATAATCTTTCTTATATGTAGCTTGTTATCTGTTTTGTTACGGCAATAAATCTATTATACTTGTTTATAACATCGGATGTTTTTAATGCAACGATTTTTGTAAATCCGCGTTTACATTTTCATAAGTGTCTGACACAATTTTTGCAGAGGTCTATTACCTTAGCTTAAAAATTAACCTGCCATTCACCGATAGAATACACAACAGCGGAGTTAAAACTTAAATTGTATTAAACTACAATATAAAATATAAGTGTAACATTTTAAATTCTTTAGAGTGAAAACCTCAATCTAGAAAGATTGAAATTAATTAAGTTAAATAAAAAGTGTTAATAACTAAATTTTCAATTTTTAAAAATGAGTTTTCATCTCTTCAGAGTGACATTCAACTCTAATTTTAAATATTTTAATATTCAAAATAAAACAGAATACTCGCGAGATGATATTGTTCATGTCATATTCATGTCTTTCCCGTAAAAATTTAAAATAATAATTGTATTTTAAAAAAAAAGATGTTTCTTAAGTGCAAATTATCACAAAGTGCAATATATACAAGTCTAATACTTGTATAAATAATTACTTGTATAATTAATTAATTAAATGCACGTTTAGATAATATTTCAAATTCAATAAGTGTGACTCACATAGCAATTTTAATCGACCAACACATCTTCTCTGTGTGTATATTATATTTCTTGCATTCACTATAAAAACATTGAATATTATTATTTTATTGCCTATTTTAAAATCACTTCAAACAATTCGTGTCAGAATTCGAAATTGTACACTTTTAAATTCATAATGTGATCAAATTATGCTTAAATTTGAATTATTTTTAATTTCTATAGAGCGTCACTATTTCGAGTCAATATGTTATTAATTTAATTAAAACAATGAAGTTGAATAATTTAATGCAGTGTATTAAATTTTATTCAAATTTAGTTTATCTACTAAGTGCATACGTTAATATGAACGTTATTTACTTTGAAACTAACCACAGAAATGGATTAATTTCTATTTTGATATGGAAGTTAAATTTAACAAATGTAATTTTAACTGAGGGGATTAGATCATCATTGCTTGTTTGATATCTAACTATGTAGTTATCATTTTATACGCCGTGTACGTACAATAAACATTCGAAAGCTATAAATAAATGCTGTTCGGAATCCTGACGTGAATTATAGACTGTCTGAACTTCGATAACTTTGAAAACCAGTTTACGTGTTATGTTATGATTACATTACATCATGATGCAAAGTGATACGCGGAATATGCGACAGAGATAAGATTAATTCTACGTACGTAATTAATAAATGAATAACAGATTACTCATCTCAAGGTCGCTCATTTAGGTCACTTCTTCCTCCTCTCAAGATTCCGGATCTCAAGATTGCAACACTCGCGAAGACACGGACAAGGAGAAATCGAAATACGACATTCGTACAGCACTTTGTACGACACTCTCGACATTTTGTCACGCACCTCGCAACATCGTGGAAGAACATCGAGTAGTAGCTGCTACCTGTAGCTCGATCTCGTCTCAAAAATCTGATAGCGCGCGATAACTTTGCATAAAACGCATCAAGATGCGTTGCACCTTGAATACTTCTTGTATCGGTCAATTCAAATTGGAAATTTGAACAAAGTCATGTTTTATTATACCAGGGATCAGCAAACTTTTTTTGTTTAGAGTCGGATAGAAAATATTCTAGGTTTTGCGGGCTAAAAGGATATTATATAAATACAGATAAAATAAAATCTTTATTATCACAAATCAAAATATAATGATAATAATAATAATCACACAGATCAATTTTTTGCTGATCCCTGTTTTATAAATAGATATCCACAGACAATCCATAGACTTCAATATCGAATTAAAGCGAGCAACACATATTTTTCTGGTACTTTATTCTTATACTCGCCTACGTGCTGAGAGATTTATCGTTGTTATTTACACTTATTTTGCAAGCAACAAATTCAAACAATACTTCAGTACCAAATTTAAGCGCGCGATAAATTCTTTCAGGTAGTTTACTCTTGTAACCATCTGCTCGCTGAATTTTTCGTTGTTATTTACCTTTATTTCACAAGTAACAGATTTAAAATTTGGATATTTCGACAACGATCTTGAATCGATCTTCTAACAAATTAATTTTTTTGCACCCGAGATATGTTTTATTTGGTTTACGAACATCATTTATCCTTGTTTGATAAATAATAAGAATGAAACGATTCCAAAAGCGTTGCGAGCATGAAATGGAACACATCTATGATTGCCGTCCGTTCTCTTTTTTTAGGGCGTCCGGAACGTCCAGAGGGATCTTCCAAAAGAGTTCGGGCGTCCGGCGTTTCAGAGAAGCTTCTAAATATTTTGCTTTGACCTCCAACGCTATTCTGTAATAGTCCTTGATTTACAATAGTAATCTTTATAGGCTTTCTACAATAAGCCATTATCTGAGCTTTAAGTCTTAAGCCGTAAGAAATTGACCAATTATAGTCGAATGTGAGTTGAATAATTGATTATGATTGGTCAATTTCTTACATCTTAAGCCCTAAAGCTTAGATAATGACTTATCGTAGAAAATCAATTAGAGCTGTAAGAAACTATCAACAATAATCAAATGTGAGAAGAATAATCGATTATGATTGGACAATTTCTTATATCAGATTAGTATGACCAATGAACAATTAAACGTGAAATAATTATTCATTAACTGTTCTGATCAATTTTATTAAACTTACTACTACAGATTTTAATCTATTTTTATACACGGCCGAGATTGCAAGCAAAATGTCTGGGGTTTTTGGTTTGTGAAATTTAATTTTGAAAATTTTGATGTGGCAAATGAACCACAAGTATAAAAGAATCTATTCTGAAGAAAATCGATTTCAAAAATCGCCTATTCCTCTGATTATTGCGTATGTTAGACGGGCCGAATCCGCCAGTTGCGTATCTGCTGTAGACATCAATTCGAAGAGATACCGCTTCGGATTGCATTCCGTTATTCACTATGAATACTAAAAATCTATAATATCTACATAACGTGAACTATACATTTTCAGTATTCGCAATGAATAACGGAGCGCAGGCTTGATAAATGACGTCGTTAATCACGGCAGTTAATTCGTCTGCAGTGCTACTGCAATGCGCACAGTTATAATAATCGTAAGGAATGATCGCGTACCGAAGAATGTTCTCCCCAAAGAATGTATATAATACTATAATATTATTTTAAAGAAGATATGACGCAGATCGCGACTGCTGCCCACGTGCTTACTCAAGACTTGTCGCGTGAACGACAGCGCGGTGACATAACATATATAATATACCGTCGTGTATATCTCTTCGTTTAAGTATTAAATGATAAATATTGTTCCGTTTCCTAACATAACAGAAAGGTTTTTAACACAAGAAATAAGTTGTCGAGTCATTTTATATCTAACGTCGTATTATATAATAAGATTTCCGTTTATTTTTCAACCGACAATGTATATTATGCAAATTATGTTGTTTAAGCTTGTATGGTATTATTATCTTTTCTACATTTTTGTATCTTGAAAAATTATATGGGAAATCTTAACAAAAACAAGAAATAAATTATTGTAAAAATATAAAGATTCTTTTTCAATTTATTGAAAAATTATGATTAAATTCCTTAATTTAATTTATTAAATGTATTTAATTCCTTCTCTGGAATGTGAAAATCTAAAGAAAGTGATAAATTAGTTTTTTTGTATTTTGTGAACAAAGATGAGCTTTATTCATAAAATTCATATCTAAAATTATATTTAATAATCTAAATAAAACAGTCAACAAATTTTTATTAAAAACAAGATTATTTTATATATAACAATTAAAAATTGCTATTAATTTCAAAAGTTTGATGATAATTTTGTTAATTATTTGTCAATATTTGTTGATTATAATGTATATAATATTTATATAAAAAATTAAAGATAAAGCAATAAAATTAACACCATCTGTACTTCAAATAAATTACAGATAAATCAATGTTTCATCTTCACGTAATATTATTGGCCAATTTTCATCGTTTGTGACTAAAAAACTATTGTAATCTCAATGTTTTCATATTACTTTTGTAATTTTTAACGCTATTAAAATATTATATATTATTAAATTATTAATTAAACTCTATTAAAATTATTATACGGCAATTATATTAAAACTTATATATATATTTTACATATACATATATTCCATTATGTCATATTACATATGTTATTATTACTTTCTTGTAGAATTCTTATATTTTATATAAAATGAAGAATTCCAAAATGTTAAATGTTGAGATTCTCTGAAAAAAATGTTTTAATAAAAGCAATTTTTTAATTAATCATCAACTGTGGATTATCTTTGTATCTTTTAACACCTGATATATTAAAAGAAATTTCTATTTTTAAGTTCTTTTTTAAAAGGACACCTTGTAATGAGTGCTGCAACTCCACGATATGGCGAAGAGGGTAGTGCATTAACAAAATTAAAAATATAATCCCCACCGCGAGGCGAGAAAAATAACTCACCGTATATACGAAGCTTATAAACGCGGAAGAAATCATGCGAGTTTTCTTAAAAGCAAAATGCTGCATAGCCGCAGGAGTCAAAACACTCACCTGCAACATAATAAGAAAAGAATCTTTTAGTTCCAGAGAAATATACATTCCGATAAAAAAATATGAAGAAATGGGGTGAAAGATGAGAGATAAGACAAAGAAAATATGATTATTAATGCCGAATAAAATATCTCACGTCGTTTGAGAAATTACAGATCTAAATCTGAATTGTAAAAAATTCAAATGGTAAAAATATAAAAATACAAACAGCTGAGAAATGACAATATAAAATTTCAATAAGAATATAAAAATATAAAAAATTGAAGCGTGACAGTCGCAAAGAAAATATAAAATTTATTTTGTAATTTCAAATTCCTGATATTATAAATTAGCTTAAAGTCTGGCATTATAAATATAATATTATTTATTATTGAATTCTTAGTATAATATCTAAGATAATATAATACATGATAATATTATGTTATGTCTATGTAAGATAAAAAAACCACGGAATGTCTTAACATTTATTCAAGATAATGTACTTAAATCCAAGAATTCTAATCTAATCTAACTCAAGAGTTCTAAAGATATCGAATTTTTTGTTGGTAGAAGGTTTAGCGTTAACAAATTTAACGACAAAATTAAAATACATGGAATAAAAAAAATTTTTTAAATCTAAAATTTAGGAATCTCAAAATCTGGAAATTCAAGACACACACACACACACGCGCGCGCGCGCTTTACTAACCTAAAATAGAATAAAAAAATAAACGATTATTCCTTCAATTGTCTTCACCTAACGAATAATCTTTTCATCTGTACTTTGTTCCAAATTATAACAAATTTCATTCCCGTTTTAATTATAATATGACGAAATATTCTTCTATTATTTGGCAGACAACCGACATACGTGTACACATTTTTTACATCTCTGATCGGGCTACATTTTTGGTTGCGATTATTTGCGTTTGGCCCCAACAATTTATTTATACATGATTCAATTATAAGTTTATTTTATCTAGTGAGGATGATTTAGTTTTAGTTTAAACTGAAGAAAATATAATATTGTAATTTAATACAGGTTGTTTTTTAAAAAAGCATTAACTCCATATCTCGTTGCTTTTTGATTTTGTTTTCTAAAACAAAACATGAATTGAAATAAAACAATTTCAAAAACTCTCAATTTCAAAGTATTAAATTCTAAAAGCTATTGAATCTAAAATCTTCGCGCTTCCAACGTGTGTAATTCGCTCAAGAACTTCCAAGAAACATATATTAACAAGTCGTACCCATATCTTCCCTCGTTTCATCCTGTTGTTTCGTAAACCGGAAATTGTTCAATTGCGCGCCCGACTTCGCGAGATTTCATCTCGTTCTCTCTGTTATCGTCATTATCTCCTGCTTGTCAATTTTCGATCTCTATTCTATAACTCTTAACCTTTTCAGAACTTTAACCTTTTCGTACATTGTAATGCACATCAAATTTGAAGACATTATCCGTAAATTTTTTAATTCAATCGACGTCTGAGATCTGTACATAATAATACATATTGAAAAAATAATCAAAATTTTGAAAAAAAAACTAAATGTTTAATATGAATTATTTATTAAAAAGCACATGAATTGAATTTAAAATAAAATTAAAAAAAAATTTTTTTGGTTCCAATGAAATTAGGTCTAAAGAAGCTAATATATATAGTCAATTTTTATATTTAAAACTGTCTTAAGTCTTAAGTCTTAGATGTCACAAATCAGAAAACCGCAAATTAGTTTTTATCTTAAGACATTACTTAAGACAATTTTAAAATAAGAATAGACTATGAATACCTTAATAATGTCATTATATTGCATAGCCTTTTTTGCTATACATCAAACTTGTGCAACGACAAAATATCATTATCGTCGTTACAAGCTCATTATCGTCATGGCATGGTCGCTTTACCAGGTCTTAAATAACCACGATACTTTTATAATCGATAACCGGCCGAACGATCCGCTGAGAGCTTTCTCGCTCGAGTTCACGCTCGAGCTTTCGAGTAATTTCCGCCTTTCAGACACGAAATTTCAGACACGGCTGGTAGAGCAGAGGTATTGCGAAAACGATATTCTCGTGCGCTGTATTCGCGAGTATCGAGAGCTGTCAAGCTCGACGCGTTCATTGGCTGCCGAGGCAACCTTGCGTGACCGATTGGTGGCATGCTGGATGCTGGGACTGTCGATAAACGGAATGGACGCGAGCGCTTTTGATATTTCTGGAAGAGTGAGTGTATATGTATATATATATATATATATACATACAGGGTGTCCCAAAATAATCGCCAAATATTTCATGAGCAGGTAGAGCAGACTAAATTAAGTCGAAAAGTCTTTTATCATTTTGCAATTTTCGCAATTTTGAGTAATTAATATCTTGTTAACTATTGCGAAAATTGCAAAATGGTAGAGGACTTTTCGATTCAGTTTATCCGCTCTACCTGCTCACGAAATATTTAGCGATTATTTTGGGACATATATATATATATATATATAATACCCGAATAGATACTTCCAAGGTGTACAATATTGGGCGAAAGAAGAAAAAAAGTAGAAGAAAAACTTGAGAATATATCCCTGGATGAACAACTCTGTGCGATCTCACGTCACGATTATCTTTGATCTGTAATTTAGTCGGGGAACAAATAATGCAATCTTCTTACGAATATCTCGTATCTAGTATGGCGCAATTAATAATACGGTTTAGCAAAATCGATATAAATGTCCTATAATAATAACTAAATTAATAAGGTATGATCATTATTAGTTCAATCATTCATTATTAATCTATAATAATCATATAATGATTACTATTCAATAATATAATGATTATTATTGATTAATAATTAGTGACATTACAAAAGGACTTAATATTCACAAACTTTGTTTTGACTGAAAAATATGTATATCACATAAATAAATCTAAAAAAAAAGTGCACTTAAGTACATTAATTATTATATTGTACCGATTATATCAGTAATTGAACTTCTCTAATAAAATAAATTTTTTAAATTTAATTTTCAGTTTCTTACCATCATCATAAAAACTACAGTATACATTAGATGAATACAATATTTTTAAAAATTCAAAAAAGTAGATATTATTGTCTTTACTCAAAATGCTAAGAAGATGAATAAAAGTAAATATATGATTATCCCTGCAAAACTAGAAATTTTTTTTTGTAATAATTTGCAATCAAATTATACATTTTCATTATATATTTTGATACAAGTTATTTAACTTCTTTTTATTTTACCATTTTCCAGCTATTATTAACAAATATCTTGATAATCACAAATATATTGTTTATTTTCGTATTTTAATCACTAAGCACATTTAATTATTGGAACATTCACTTTAGCTATGTAAAAATAATAACAATGTAAAAGAAAATGTGAATAATATTATAATGAAAGGATTAAAGAAAGAGAATACTTTAACAATAAGAAAGAATAATCCAGGGGCGATAAATTAAGGAGCAAGACTGAAAGATGAAAGAAAATGAAAATCCATCACTTTGGAGAGACTCGTAATTATCTCTAATGACCGCGAAAAGCAGGAGATCATAAATTTCTCTTAAGTGAAAAAATAACTCGTTCCAATCCCGATCGATTATGGGTGCTGTAAAACGAGCTCTTAGTCGAGTTGGATTAACTCAGGTTGCGCCGCCAGTAAAACAAGCTCGTAAAACATCCGCGACCTGTTCCTCGGCTACCAGGTGTCGCAAACGCATAGCCTCAACCAACCAACCAACCTACTAATCGAAGATACGATCTGCGATCCTTTTCCGGCCCGATCCTTTTCGGAAACGAAAACGATCCGATTCCTGTCACGCGACGGTAACTGCCATTTCCTTGCCCGGACGCACGGCGTCGGGATGGCCGGCTCGCGACGATTTCGCGCGTATTGAAGCTTTCCGTTTTGCTTGACGTAAAGAGCCACCTCCTCTCATCCTCGTCGTCGTCGTCAGGAAATTTGATCACGTGTGCCGGCTGTCGCAACGACACCGTCGCGCGCACCGCTGTCTGCATACAAAACCATCGCGTTTCATCCCAGGCAGGATGGAAGGGGGTGATGGGATGAAGGAGGTTTCTCTCACCTAAGGGCCATTATTATCTGTCCTTTGAAAACAAACTGCCACAGCACACTCTTTTACCACCCTCTTTTACCACCCCGGCCGGTTCGTGAAACTCACCCGGCCCATACGTCTAAGCTAATCCTCTCCGAACCCTCCACTTCCCTTCGCTTATCGTCAAGTCTTCTCCAAGAAATATTTCAGTTGATACATTATAGGTGATCTATAGGCGTGATCTTCGTTCGATCGAAGGTCACTATCCTTCGGACAGTTTGGGTTCTACGTGAACCGTTGTATCTTGGGTCCCTTTAGTCGCCTGTCGCACCCTACTTTAATAGATCAGGTCAACCAATCATTTCAACTCAAGGCAAACATCGTAGAAAACAATGAACTGATCACGTGATTTCTGTAAGCGTTACGATGGAACGATATTTTAATCCTTTTAAGCGACAGAATTTCGACGAGATAACGTTGTGAAGTTTATGATATTTACTTACTGATAATGTCAAAGTCCAAAAATAAAGAGGAAATAATTGGAATTTTAAGATACTGCATTAAGAAGCTACGTGTTCTCCATGTTCTCTCAATTATCTAGAAACAATAAATATCACGTAAATTTGTCAAAATCCTTTATTTTTTGTCGAAATAGAAATAACGACAGTAATTAATGAAGTAAATCGTAATTAATCATATTTTCAATTCAACCAGCTTTACTTACTCGTTATATTCTTTTCACTACTTAATATAAAATAATATAATTATTATTTTTTATTACTAGGTGCAATGATTGGCAATTAGATATTAATTTTACGTATCAATCAATTTTATGTATAATCAATTTTAAAAACGAGTGATATGCAAGTAGATCGAATACTAAAACATATAAAATAACTAAGATAGCTAAGTAGATGATATGATGTTTCATCATTTAACTGTACATCAAATATATAATATAAATGAATCGTGATAGAAATTTTCCTTTGATTTCGACGGGAAATTCTATAATTTTCGGGAACCGCATGATATCGGAGGAAAAACGGAGGACGACGCGACGCATGGCGTCTCGTTGACGAGAGAGATTGAGGCGAATTACAACTTCCTCGAAAACAAACTATCGAGTAGCGACAGAGGAGGCTTTCAGTTGCTGATTCAGTTAGTCAGCAAATAAAGGGAGAGGACGAGAGAGCGATGGAAACGGGAAACGGGAGACGATCGAGACAGGAGAAAGGATGATGATGATGATGATGATGATGATGATGACGAGCTCGCTTCGTCCTTCTATGCGACGAGACGACAATTTACAACAATAATTCCGGGAGGAAGGAAAAGAATAACGATAAAAGGAAAATCAGGATGATCATAATCTCTCCGCCAACGGCCGGATGGGAAATAAAAACGGCGGATTTTATTACGGACGAACGAGCGATGTATCGATATATAGGAGCTCTTCGCTCGACCAAGGATGCTGCAGGGTTCCGTTTATCGGAATAAACTGGAGCGAGTTTATGTTAGGGGGATTTATAGCGGATTTATACGGGATCTAGTGCGGATTTGTCTTATTTTCTTTTATCAAAGATGCACTGGCTAGGCAATAATGGAATAATTATGCGCGATGGAAGGATTATTTTTATTGAATACTCAACAAATCCGTGGCGCACGTACTGAAAAAACATGAAATATAAAATAAACTAATGTAGAATATGTATTCCGTAAAGACTGTAATAACGCTTAAAGATACAAGTTTTAGGTCATTTTCAAACGAAAATTCTAATATCAAAGCTATAATAAGTTTTAAATTATAAGCATTCAAAATAGCGAAGAATCATATATCTATCCATCTAAATTTGCGCATTCAGGTGTGGTAAGAACGTAAAGTGTTAAAAGCAAAAGTTAATTATCACTTCTTATTAATATCGAAAGTTTACATATGCAAAGAAATTATTGTATTTCTAATTATTTCTAATTATTAAAAAATTGTAGCCTCGACATTTTGGTATTAGAATTTTCGTCTCAAAATGATCTTAGAAATATCTCCTTAAACGTTGTTACGATCATTACGAGACATACTGTATGTAAATATATATATATATATATATATATATATGTATAAACTCATAAAAAATTATTTAAAAAATAAAAAGACCAAAAAAGGAGAGAAAAATGAGAGAAGAAAAAAATGTATATAGAAAATTTAAAGAAAATGTTATAAGCAACTAAAAATATTATTAATCAGAAATTAAAAAATTAATATTATAGTAATTCTCTAACTGAATTTATTGTTATTCGTATTGTTATCTTAATTCGTTCCTAAAATATTAGAAAACTGATATCAATATACTAAAAAATCTTGGACTTTTAATCACACAGCTGTTATAACAATTTGATATAAGCTGTATAAATACATATACAATTTTACATTATTTACTAATTATAATATTAATATTACTTATAATATTAATACTTTAATAATTTACTATTTCCTAAATTGGTTAAATTTATTCATTCTTAAAATATCGCTAAAATTATTGGATTTTTAATCAAGATTATAATCTAATCTCAATAAATATATGATGCAAGCTGCAAGAAATCTTATTCTAAATTTATCTCTTGACTAGTATTAGTTTAATACATCTTATTGCATCATCTCTGTTTATAAGGAAAAGTTGACGATAAAGTCTCGACAAGAAAAATAAGTTATTCCGCAGAGTTTCTCTCGACATAAACATGTAATTCCAATGAGGTTAATAATTGAATGCGGTTAAACAAAAAACCGAGTCACCTTTATCAAATTCTTGGAAACATTAACAATAAGAATTCGAGGTAGGAATTAAAGTACGATGTGTGCATTTCAAGTGATTAGAGAGATTATAATATTTTATTGAATATCGGAGTTCTTATAGGATCTTAACTAATAATATATCCAATTCTGCAATCTAATGTAAATGTAAAAACACATAAATATATAAACTGAAATCCTCATTTCATGAATATCTTGTTATTTAAAATTGTCAGACAAGTGACAAAAGGATTGCAAACCTATATTATTAAAATGACTATAAAATGAGTTTTTATTTTACGGAAATTAAATTACCAACGATCAGTTCAAAAGACCCTTGTTTTACAACTTGATTAATCTAGACAACCTAGTAGGACCCTAGTAACAAGACTATAATTGTCTGGGAATTCCTCAAGTATCACATCTTCATCTCGAGACAAGGATCTCACAACTTTCACCGTCGATCGAGATATAACAAAGGAGTAGAACGAGCTCAAAAAAAAAAGATCAAACGAAAAGGACAAACGACGTCTGTTGTACAAATCTACGGAATCTACTGGAACATCAGCTACCCGAAGAAGTAGAAGAAGAAGAGGAAGGTGTCTGCGGGTCTAGAAGAGTTCTGGCAGAAACAAAAGGAAGTGGTAAGACGGTGGGTAGGCGGATCCTGGTCTCGGGCCGTTGAAATTCCACCATGTACCGGGTGCTCGAAACCAGCCATTACAATCGCCCGCACAAATTAGAACACGTCCCGTACCCCTTTCATCTCCCACGGCTGCGCTGGATAATATTTCAAGACGGCTCCTCCGAACGAATCGTCGGGAAGAAATTCAGGATCCCTCCTGCTCTCGCAGAATCATAAAACCGGATGCAGTATCTGTTGTTATCTCCATATAAAATTATCTAGATAATTATCTAAATAATACAGTGATTTTATCTTATCCTTAGCTAAATTATATTATTAAAATATATATTATCTCTATCTTTACTTTAAATAAAAGAAACGTTGTCTTTTTCAAATTAATAAGTAATGAGTTTAGCATTCCTCAGAATTCCGATTATCTGAACTAGAATTTTAGTAATCAGAAAATTCTAGTTGAGATAATTCTGAGGGAATTCTGATTAATATAATCAGAATTTTTTGGTTTGTCCACTTTCAATCAAACATTTTTTTCAGTGATAAGATAATTTTTAATTATCTAAATACAATACTGACCGGATGAAGATACTCCGATCGTGAAATACAATACTTACAAAACTTGGAAGTTCCCGAAATACGAGTCACGAAACTTTCACCTTATTATCGTCACTTCGTTATCACTTATCTTAATTAATTTATCATTATAAATTAAAATGTTGGAAACGTGAGATAAGAAATTGTGTGGAAAGAAATTGTGTTTAGAAGAAAAATCGAAAGAAATCTAAAGAACAACATTCAAGAATTCTAAACTTAGAATTTTTCAGATCACGTAATTTGATAAACGCGAAAGAATCTAGAATTTCGAGAAACAAAACACCACGCAAGTTATTGTGAATATTACTCCATATATGTGTTTGTTATTCGTTTAATATTATATATATTTAATATACCATAAATTTTAACATTCTCAAAGCTATGATTTAGAATTTCAAGAATTTGCAAACTGCAAATCCTAGATGTAAAATAGGATTTATTTGCCACGCTGACTAATAAACACGTCAGTTGTAATTAATTAACGAAAATATATACATAGACTACAACTCGAGTTGCAAAGGATAATCTTATTCAGATTTGTACATCGTTCAGAATAATACTAGGATTCGCAATAATGAAGATAATTGGAGACCACTGTATGTGATTTCGAATAATTACTAAATTAAATTATGAGAAAATTATATAAATATTTATATATTTATATATTTATAATTATTTAAATATTTATATACTTATTTATTATAGTATTTTCAATATATAAACAATTTTTTACTCGCCATATATATAATTATTTTGTTAATTAGTTTTCAATAAGAATAAAAATTTTTTTAATTCCTTTATTATTACTATACATCTATAAATATAAAAGTAATTGAAAATTATTGTTATTAAAATTAATAAAATAAATAAATTAGTTACTATACGTGGCAATTTAAAAAATCATTTAAAAGAAATAATTTCTTTAATTATCTCTTTTTATTTACAATTTATTTACCATAAAATCTTGATTCCACATGTTTTTAATAAACAAGAAATTTACCAAGAATAATAAACGATAATATCATGACACAAGCTCGCGAAGTATTAATGGGTTAAGAGAACTCTCGTATTATTATTTCGCTGACCGCATTCTCGCTTTTCCGTGGAATGGCAAGAAAAGAGGCACGAGAGTCGTAATAACAGGCGAGATTTTCCACGAAACGCGAACGAGATGGCTACAATTTTCCCGCCAGCAGCGGCTGTATACCTATGCTTTTTTTTAAGCCGGACTCGATGTTCGAAAGCAGAAACAGGAAAAATTTGGCCGCCGTCACCGAGAGAAAACCGTTTCACCGGAGAAACCGACAAACTAACACTTTGTTCTAATAAATGGTAGCAAACAACGAAGAAAAACCAAATGGATACATAGAGAAATGCGCGAAGAAAAAGACGGCTTTACTAAAAATATGAAAATTAAATATTGAGATATATTAAAGAAATAAAGAGAAATAAAGATTAGAATAATTCCGTATCCATAACTAAAAATAAAGATAAATTTTAAAAAATATTTATAAAATTATATAATAAATAATAATTCGAGAAAGAAAGAAATATAAGTATACTATTATAATAAGACATTAACCATTTTTATAAATTCAAATTTTCAAAATAGTGACCATTAAAAGAAATTCATAAATATACAAAGTTTAAAATTATTCCGCAATAATCGACTTTATTTATGGACACGACTGTTTATGTATACTTGCTGAAAGCTATACGAAACATTAGATTTAAGTAGATAAAAGCACAATAATGAAAGTTCACAGAAAGAAAACGAGAGTTACGAATGGCGGCTTTCGCGGTTGCTGAAAATCCGATGTTGATATTCCAGGAAGAATATTGCCGTGATTGCGACGATAACCGAAATTGTACAACGAGCGCGGCGCGGCTATACGAGATGTAGTTATCGTGGCTGTGCGCGATAGTTACGGCTAATATGTGCGCAATTATGCAAATTCGTCGAGCAAACGTCGTCTCGCGTATGTATCCAGCGTTTGTGTGGCAGATGAAAAAGCCACATATATGCTCAGTACAATTATGCACGTGAAGAAACCCCTATTCATGTAAACTGCAAGCTGTGTGTTTCGGGATATTCCCTTAGTGAAGGCTTTTGACAACGTGGCTCTTGTCTCCGAAAAGAAAGCTTCAATTAAATGCTATTACCTTAATTAAACCAATATGCGAGTAAACTTTGGTATTTAAAGCGCAATCGTACTCTTTAAATTCTTTAGAGTGGAATCTCATTCTAAACAGTGAAAATTGAGTCCTGGAAAAGAGTGACTTTAAGAGTGAGATTTTCTCTCTAAAAGTTTTAGAGAGTGCGCAAACTATAAAAAGAAATGGAATAACATTTAGGTTTCATCATATCTATCGCTCCCTTACTTTTCAAAAGTAACACAAGTTAAAAAATTAAGTTTCCTCGAAAAGGAGAAAAAATTATTTTTTGATCTAACAGAAAATTATTGACTAATCTAATAATATCGGCGAAAAAATATATTCTTACGTAAGCAAAAGTCATTTTTGTCATTTCACTTCACAATTTCATTTTACAACCCTTTAAAAAATTACTCTTTTTGAGTTGTGACGATACTGAGAATTTTTTGTAAAATAAAATTAATTCACTTTTAAATCCTCAGCCGATGACCAAAAAAACTGTATTCTTCTTTCCAAGAATATATTCCGGAAAAAATAAAAATTGTACTCCTTTCGTGCGTATACAAATGACCTAAATAAAAATGAATATCACTGATAGCGACAGGAGATACGAATGGAGCGCTCGATAAAATTTAAAAAAGGACAAAACAGTGTCTACGAATCGTATCTATTGATTTAAAAATACAGCAACTCAGCACATATTTGCCGGCGTGCAAGCTATTCATTCAAACAAAAGGCAGGATCGTCGATAAACCGCGAAAGGCATTTCGACGAATGTGGTCAAGTTCATCGCTCACAGAACGTGACACGAAGCTCCTGTCTCGCTTACATATATCGCGTTCCATAAATATAACAAAAGGTAATCGACGGTGAATCGATGAACGTTCGACGATTTGCGAGCGAGTCGCGTCATATCCGACATGTACATATATAATATGCGTTTGAGTGGTGAATCGTTGTTCGAACGTGACACTATATCGATGAATCGTCGATTGGAGAGAAAACTCGCGGAAAACTGATAATTCGAATAGGAAACGCCGCTGGAGTGATAACAAAAAACCAATTAACGATAATGAGAAGATAATTAAAGTGACGATAATAGAAAGTTTATTGAAATGATTCTCTAGTCTTTTTCTCCTCTTTTTTTCTCTTCTTTCTTTTTGTCTTTTACTCTCTTTGTTATTATCGTTTCATATTATCTCTGATTGACAATAATTAATTGGATAGACATAAGAATAGATATAATGTCCGGAGAAATTTGTGCTTTGAAGAAATTTCTCGGTGGAGGCTTCTTTATGCTGTTATAATACCGTTTCATTGTTATATAATTTTCTTTTGATTACCTACCAATTATAAATATTGTTTAAAATATTGTATAATTATACATTATGCATTAATAAAAAATTCTTTCAAATTTTTTCAAACATGAGAAAAATTCACAATGAATGATGACTCAAAAATTAGTCAGCAAAGTTTCCGAGCTAGCCTCTTATTATTATTCAAAATATAATTATTATATTCACGAGTGTAGATGTAAACTTTCCTTAATTTTAATAAGACAATAATTAGAGGAAAAATCCTATATTCGAATCTTCATATCTTAAGATGATGAAATCATCAATATTACACACTGAAAAAAATTTCTAGTTGAAAAAAGATAAATTAAAATTCTAATTGAAGTAGCCAGAATTCTGATTAATATAATATTTCTGGGAAAATCTATTAGAATTCTTATTTTTACCAGAATAGTTATATCAATCAGAATTTTAGTTCAATTAGAATTCTAATAAATTTAATCAAAAAATTCTGATTTGTCTATTTTACATTAGAATTACTGTTTAATCCAACCAGACCATTTTTTTAATGTTGATTAGAAGTAGTGCTTCAAACTGATTTTATAGAATTGAAAGTCCTTTTATATGTTTAAAATACACACAAAACAAACTCTGAAGAACTCAACCCTAAAAACAGAAAAAAAATTATATATATTTATACATATAATTTTTAATTTTTTTCATTTTTAAGATTGAGTTTTTCAGAAGTTATCTATATATATATGTGTGTGTGTGTGTGTGTGTGTGTGAGTGTGTGTATGTGTGTGTGTGTGTGTGTGTGTGTGTGTGTGTGTGTGTGTGTGTGTGTGTGTGTGTGTGTATTAACTAATAATAAGTTAAGTTACTTACTACGTACGTATAAGTTATTATATATTTATTAATAGTAACGTTAACGTTCCGTCCGTT
>NW_012130099.1:1882282-1887450 GCF_000143395.1 Atta cephalotes | reverse complement strand
CGTAACCGTAACCACTAACCGTACCTACGTACGGTAGGTACGGTAACGTAACGTTAAACGTTAACGTTTACGTTATACGTACGTCGTCTACTCTTCTTCTCTCTCTCTCTCTCTCTCTCTCTCTCTCTCTCTCTCTCTCTCTCTCTCTCTCTATCTCTATCTCTCCTAAAGACCAGGATCCTCTAACGCAGGGTAATGAATCCAACTTCCGTTTAATCTCCACAGGAAGTTTCGCTGGAACTTTCCCGCTGCCAATCGGCTCGAAACTGTCTCGCCATGGGCTTTCTCGATTTTATAATATTACGTGAAATTATATTACATTTTATCGGAATAGATTTCCTTTAAGATTATACCACTCAAAAAAAATTATAAACAACTTACTTTGCCATTGTATCACCAAGAAATGAAATTAATGAGTTTGAAAAACTGCGCGTATCTATTTTAGAGCGAGTTGCTCAAAAAGTATTCTGCAGAGGTTTCAATCAGTCGATGTCTCTGCAGGAAAAACATCCGCTGACTCGGCATGGACGAATTCGTCCTCTTTCTAAAGGCAAACGAGGAGACGAGAAGGAGGAGAAAAAGGATACTACGGAAGTCCTGCGGCTGTTTATCAAGCGCTTATCCGGTGGCGAGAAGGATGCCCCGTTCTGGTTCTTTTTTTTTCTACTACGCCCAGCAAGCCGTGACCCGCAAATGCAAATTCCAGATCGCATTTATTCGGCCTGCCGGAAATGCGCCACGACGGAAGGATGCGACAATGGAAATCGTGAGCCTTTGAGCTTTAGGAACTTTCTTGCGGGGGATTCTCGTTCTCGTGAATCGCGGCTAGTTGGAAAAAATTTCGTCCTCAACAATTTCACAAAATTCTAAGTTGCGAAATATAAATTATAATTTATATTTTCTTAAAACTTGGAGAGCCCTTTATCTCTATCATTTCTATTTAATTTTATCTACTCTACTTATTTTATTTCTTTCTTAATAATTTCATAAAATTAAAGTTATTAAATGGAAATAAATTAAAATAGTAATATTAATGACTTCAAGGATAAATCTAATACAAGTAAAATGCCTATGTGATCCTCTGCGGAGATGTTGGTGCTTAAATTAAATATTCATAACACGACAGATACAATTCCCAACCAATTGGGATGTACTACAAATGAAGTTAAAGTACAGTAGTTTGTACTTGATGTACTGAAGAGGACTCAAATCCAGAGTCGAAACGTTTGCGTTTACTTTAACTTCGTTTGGAATATATATCCCCAATTGCGAATTGTATCTATCGCGTTATGAATATTTCATTTAAGCATCACTATCTACAAAGATTCACATATACATTTCACTTGTATTAAGTTTAAATTATATTATTTTTAATAAAAAATAGAGATACTTTTATCACACTTATCTTTATCATTTTCATATAATTTTGTGTATTTTATTTATTTCATTTGATATTTAACTTGTATATTACTTATTTTTATTAGTTCTCTATTCTCTCGTCGTTATGTGCATGAGTCAAAATTTTGCTCCTACTTTGAGCCTTAGTTTTAGGACGTATGTAGACTCTAGAGATTTATAATTAGGACGTATGTAGACTCTAGAGATTTGTAATAGATTCTAATAATAGATTCTAATCTAATGACTTGAGCTCCTACATTGAGCTTAAATATCAGTTATCGAAAAAATTTCTATTTTTAAGTTCAAAAGAAGTTTTCTAAAGATAGAAGCTATAGATTAAGTAATATTGTATTAAAAGAGATCCTATTTGATTGTTCAAGTATAAAATAGGTTTATAAGGTTTATAATATTAATTATAATTTAATAAAACATTAATAATTAGATATAATATAAATTATTAAATTATAATTAAAATTTAATTTAAAAAATTATTAAATTAGAAATTTACATTCAGAAAATTGACGGATAAAAATCATTCTGATTAAATTGAAGAAAAAATTTATTAAGATAAATAAAATATTAAAAATTAAATAATAACAATAAAATACTTTAATAAGGTTTAATTAATTGAATGAGATTCATAGTAAGATCAAAATTTCGACTCGGTTTAAAACAATTGTCCGAATCATAGAACATTTGATAACAAAGAATACAACGATACGCATTGCCGTTCCGCATTTGCGATTTTCAATGAGAAAAGACGACTGGAAAACGATCTCTTCCGCTTCTCCGACAATCTAGATGGACGTGCCGATCTCGATTCGCGTGTACGGAAAGATCGACGAGCTGCGACGTAATCCCGATCAATTGCAAAATCGCCGCAGTTTTCTCCTGTGAGACAAGAAGATGGGAAACGTCGCTCGTCTTTGTTCGAGAGATCACGACTTGGCGATCTGCGGTTACCGCTGTGGATCCCGGAAGTCGCTTTGACTTCCAGACAGAGAAGTTGCAGTTCGGCTCGCGAGATATTTTGAATTAAGATAAGGAAATCCCCCTTCTTCCTTTCACCTCTCACTTTGCTTCTCCTACGCTGCTATCTCTTCCCCTCGGACATCCTCAATCTACAGCTCGCTGAACGTGCGGGTAGTTCCTTAATCCTTTGACAACGAACACTACGGGATGTGGCGGAATTAATTCCCTTTGAACGTCGGTACTTTTTGCGCATTAAACGATTTTCTTTTCTTCTTGTGTTAGAAAAGAGTAATCCTTTTCAATTAATATTTCATTGCAGAGACATTTAATCGAGGATAGATATTATTCGATGTGTATTCGAAGTACATTGATTTTTTTCAAGAGTAAAGACTCGATTAAGGGCGCATTTAAATCAGAAATTGATGAATTTTTAACGAACAAAAGTCATTAAAAATTTTTCAACTCACTTTTGAATTTTTTTCAATGGACATATCTCAGGGATACATCTCTGTTTAATGAGAGCGCAAAAAAAAAAACAATTTATTAGAGATTTTTAACACGATCTGCTTGTTAAATTGACGCATTTTCAAATGAAACAGTTCACTCTCTCTTTCTTCTTTTTTTTCTTGTTTTCACAGTAAATAGAAAGAGTAATTTCCCGATGAGCTTCAAGCGTGGAAACGCGTTCTCTGATTACTTAATGTTAATAGAACTTACATTCAAGTCATGATTACCGAGGTATTTAAATATAGAAGTTACATTCAAGGTTTGATTACCGAGAACTTGGATATAATGACTTCTAAAAAGCTTCAGCGGAAAGTCTACATTAAAAGTTCGTCGGAGGATCGTCAGGCAGATATAGAAGAAAAGTATCCACATATAACGGGGAGCTTTCGCATTCAGAAAATTCACCGAACTGAGAAAACGGATCGCACAAAATAATGTTTATATCGGATCGATTTCTGACATCGCGAGAGCACAGATAAAACAGATGAGGCGTAAACAGAAAACACATAAGGAAAAGAAAATGTGTCATTTCATTTACATCATTAATTTTTATATCTCTAGAATGAAACTCTAGAGCTCTATAAAACCAAAGATTCGTCATCGAAGAGTACAATCTAATTGGGATCGTTTAAAAAAACCTAAAGAGTCTAAGAAACCTAATAATCTGATTAGCTACCAGCAAAGAAACAAAATAGCACAGTAATCATGTGATTTAAACAACCAATCAGCAGTTATATTGGAAAGAAAAATTGGCAAACTTAATCGAGTGATGCCCGCGATTTTTACTTTCTCGTTAACTTGTTAAATAAATTTAATCCATATAACACCGAGCGTTTCTCAGCAGAATCATGCAAATCTGTGTTTGCTCATAATACTGATAACTTGCCGTATATTTGTCTTCAACGATTTCGAATGTACCAACATTGTAGCAACACACAGGCAATAATGTATATATGTACCGTCAGCAGTTTAACAAGAGCAATTTGATACAAGATAGCAGCATCAGAGCTATCTCGCGTTATTAGCAATATGACAGCATTGTGTGATGCTGTAAATGAATATGGCAATATGATTAATACAATAGCATGAATTTTGATGATTTTAAAACTGTAAGTTGCTGGCAAGTCAACGACTTGCTATCCCAAAGCTGTCATATCGTAAAGTCATCAATTCGTCAACAAGTGCAGATCCAATTGGTGCAATTTTGGTAGCACATTTATTTGCGAGCAACATGACAACGAGGTAGACTTGTCGCCATCTGGAAATCTGATGATAAAATTATATTTTTGCTATGGTTAGTCACTAACTCGATTTTGCAGTGAGTAATTTTTATACTCGTTTCCACCAATGTAGATGAACTTAATCTCAGTTCAATCTTGCGTTTCATCTTTTTCTAATCTTTAGAACCAGAAAAACATGAAGAGCAAGTGAAATCGAGATTAAAGTTAATCGATAAATGGAAAATCGGCATTAAAGTTACTGCTACAAAACCATAGTTTATTTTCTGGTTCACTTGTGATTAGACTTATCTGATAAAAAATTGTATTTTTTAGTGATGGTTAATATATCACTAAACTGGTGATAGATTTTATAGTGAGTAACTTTTAACTTTAAACTGATTTAAGTTTAATTATAATTTATCTAATCACAAAACCACCACAGTTTAGTGATTAATCATAGCTACAGAAAACCACAATTTTTATATTATCGTCAGGTTAAGTCCAAACCACAAATTAACCAGAAAATGAAAAAGAAGCGCATCTCAATGTCGTATTTTTGAATTTTCTAGGACTCTAAGCGAGACTCATTCTTCTTACAAAGCGAGAATTCAGCTCGACGTCAGAATCACGATCCGTTTCGGTCTCCCGATCGGGACCGGAGAACATTACCGTCTTAGCAGTTATATCTTCTCGTGCAAAAAGTGAAGAATCGCGTGGAGAATTCAATTATGCCTGAGACGAAACGCGAATTGAAACGCGCTCGGCAATTTCGCGAGAAGTACGTGCAATAGTCAAGTTAACAGTGGAAGACGACGACGAGAAGATAGGTGGCGGACGGAGGGCAGGAAGAGGAAATGATAGATGTGAACTATGTGAAGAGGAAGGATAGGGGGAAGGAGGGGGGGGGGGGAAGAGGAGACGAGCGCGGGACTCTTCGGCAAACTTCATTTCCCGACTTTATGCTATTGAGAGATCGAAACAATGCGTCGAGAAGATTTAAAGCCATTGTGCGGAGCACGTTGTAATTAGTATTTCGCGTCGGCTCCGTCTGTTCACCTCTCTCTCTCTCTC
>NW_012130099.1:1857851-1881032 GCF_000143395.1 Atta cephalotes | reverse complement strand
TTAGTAAGTAATATATATATATATATATATATATATATATATATATATACACATCATATAACGTATCATATATTATCACATATTATTACATATATTTAACAATCTTACTTGTGTGAATATATATGTAATCCAAATAGAACGGAAATCAATATTTAGCCACACTTTATACAGTCTCCAAACTAGTCTTGCTTTAGTGAATTTTAATCAACATATTAAAGTTGCATTATTATTAATTAAACATCCATTTCGTTCGTCTGCGTCCATTCATCCATTTTATTTCGTTTTATAACGAGCAGGACATAATGTAATTTTAATTAAAAATATATATACTACATATTTTATTCTCGATTATTACATATATTTAACAATATAATTTTATGTGGATTAAATAAAAATTCACTCAAATCGAAGTAATATACCTTTTTACGATTAATAAAACGGAATATATAAACAGATATAAACAGAAAAATAAAAAGTGAATAATTGCATTTTTAATAAATTCAGTATATTATTTTATTATACTTTATCATTTTTTTAATATTGTAACATCATTCTTAATCTCGCGGTTATTAAAAAGCGTCGAAAAATCTGGAACGTCGGACGCATTAAAAAGCTGAATTTCAAAGAGAGTGAATACTCTGGGGCAGGCATGATGCTTTGCACGAGGAAATATTCGCTTGCCTGTGAACTTTTCACTGGCGGGGCTGCTGCTCGGCTTCTCCCTTAAGCGCTATTAATTGGTCCACGAGGAAGCATAAGCCAGTCGTTTGCCCGAAAATATAGATAATGTTATAGAAACACCCGATGGGCATAACTTGCTAACAAGGTAAAACAGAGATCGATAAACGTCCGGTAACTCTTAACAAGTTGCTACGAGTATTAACTTCTATTCACTTTATATATAGCCTATATTCATTTCACTATATCATGTTCACGTATCATCCGATTTTATATAAAATCACTTAATCGAGGTAATAACACCTTTCCAAACGCAGAGGTTTAATAATAAGCCGTAATATATACTTATAATTGTATATATAAGCTAAAATTATAATATTAAATCCGCTTTACACAGAATATTTGTGTTAAATTTAACACATTTCACGCATCTCAAACGGTCGACTCAAAATTTTATGTTAATTTTACACAAACTGAGCATGCTAGAAAAATTCAAAAGCGAATCTTAACAAAGAGTGAACTCTTTCTAACAATCAAATATAAAATGTTTTTCATTGTGTAGATAATTTATGATTCATGCCAGACTTCCTTCCCAAATAAAATTCTAATAAAATTCTATAATTTGTATATTTTAATACACATATGTATTTTATTATATATTTTTTGTACATGCGCGTATTCTAACGTTTTCAGATATTTTCTCGTGTTATCCATATAGCTGAAAAATTTGCGTTAATTTAATGCATGAATATCAAAAAGCAACATAAAAATATCAACATAAAAACATTTTAACACAACTGCTATTTTTTTAATATAAACTGTTATTTGTAAAAACATATTACTTCAACAAAATTAACATTTATATGTTAAATTAATGTATATTCATCTTTTATTTATTTAATTTGTTTTAAAACTACTCTTTATGTTATTTATTCAGTTACTCATAAATTGTTATTTCAATTTTACTGATTATGAGACATATTAAATGTTATCTATTTAACATACAAATTTTAATCGAGATCGGTTTTAACATAATACAAAATGTTTTTTACTACGTTAGAAAAATATTAATAAAATTCTACCCCAAATTCTAACGTGAGATGATATAAAGAGTGGATTTCATTTTCAGTTCGTCTTGCTGACTCTCTAAATCTGAATCAGTGAATAATCACTGATATCAGTATCAAGTATATCATTGGTAATCAGTGAATGAAATGTGAGATCCCTAACTTATTTAATTTTTATTATGTGATCTAACTAACCTTGTTTTAGTGCATAAATTCAGTAAATGTAGTATTAGAAGATTGAAATTAACATGCATCAGTATTTTAATTATATAATGCTCCAACATTCTTTCTTTTTTAATTGAACTTCATTGATTATCCATTGCCAAATATGCCACTGGATAATTAGTGACTATCCACTGATTCAGATTTAAAGAGTGTATTATTAATATCGTTAGAACAATACTTTTTGCAAGTCTGAACTTTTCAATCAGAACTTCGTATTCCCACTACCGGGAATCGAGTCTGGACTACCCACCCTGCGTAAAACGCCATCGATGCCGAAGAGCGCAACTCCTGCTCATTGATCATCAAAGGAACATCGGAAGAGCACTTTTCACTCTATCCGTCCACGTTATCGACAGCAAAGTTTCCCAAAGTTAGGCGAAGGGCTCAGCGCCATTCAACGGCCGCCTTTGTTCGAGTTCGCTCGCCGCGGGGCATCGTTTCGCATCCCGAAGAGAGAGACAACTCCATCTCGCGAAAGCGCAATCCGGACTTTTCGCTCTCGCGCATCCTTTGAGACAAAGAAAAGTGCGAGAAAGAATCTAAGGACTCTCGCGAGACCATCGGACTTTACGGTTCATAGATCTACGGATGACAAGTCGAGCGACGGGGCTTTTTCACTATACGGAGTGTCTTTGACAGAGGACGGATTCTTTCTCGGCTGCATGACAGGACGGAGGAAATCTGTGAGATTTCCCGCCGAGAGATCGTACTATCCTGACGTACTTACGACATAACGTGCGATGCACGAGAAATATTTTTGAGACATTTTGTACTGAAGAAAATCTGCGGGGTCTCGTCAAGATGTTTCACCGCAAAATAGTAATATTCCCCCGAGAGATAAAATAATAAGATTCTCCTGTAAAGAGACGAATAAAGTTTGTATTAGACTATGTATTTAAGATTAAGATTGCATGAAAAAAAACCTCAACACTTTAATTCATTGATCGATCAAATTACTCTACACTGATACTAATTATATAGAAGAATTATATAATTATATAGAAAATTAGATGAAATGAGATAATTTTCACGTATAATGTAGTTTATAAAGTAAACGAAAGATATCGTAAGCATAAGATATCATAAACATTCAATAATGGATGATTTTATGATTATCGTATCAAAGGTGTAAAACTTATGCATAGAGCATCTTTTTATATATCATAATTCAAAAACTCTATCCATTATTAAACCTTGTTTCTAATACGTCTGTGATAGCTTTTGTTCATCACATTATAAGCTACATTATATAAAAAAAATTATAACTCATTTCATCAAAATCTAATTTTCCGTGTAATTAAAACACGAGTCTTTTATAGTAAATTAGGTCCTAATGAAAGGAATTAGTTCATATAATATAGCTTATTATGTAATGAACAAAAATTATCATAGACGCAATAGATACAAAGTTCAATAATAGATCATTTTTTAGCTATAGAGTATCAAAGTCGCTGTGACATCTGCACTCACAGAACACCTTTGATACATCAAGCTATCTATATTGAATCTTCTCAAATAACACAGTCTAAAATTGCGACATAAATCTTTAAATCGTCTTTTAGACGCAAAAAATAGGTCTTATGACCTGATTTTAGACACTTTTTGTTGTCTGGGTTGTGTCTGTGACTTTTTTTATTCATCACATTATAAGCTATATATATGAAAACTAACCGAGACTCAATTTTCCATAAAATTAGTGCGATTAATCAATCACAACGGGAAAAAAATGTTTTTTTATTCTGACTACTTGAATTTCACGTGAATTTAAATCATCAATACATAATCTAATACATCTAATATGAGAGAGTAGAAAGACTTATTACTTCGGACATTTCGAGACATTTTTTCTTGTTTTCCAATACCTTTTAGCGTAGCAATTTCTTCGAAATGACGTCGTCGCCATTATTACTTAACGGTTATAATTCACAGATATATTTGGTCGCCAAGCTAGTCTCGCGTCCTACTTACGAATGGAGGTATTCATGGCTGCACGATATGAGTCTATGAATATCGCGAGACAAAATGGATGGCAGCTCGATTTATGCGTTCGACACTCGCGGTCGCGACGAATCGCATTATGGCAGGTCGAACGACAAATTTGTCATCTTCGATTAAAATATCTCCGCCAATCAGGTCATATGGAGCATTACACAAAACACAATCATAATATAATTTTAAGCAAATGATCCGTAGATCAGATTTACTTAAAAGCACAACGCTCGGATAAACGTAGCAAATAAAATACGAAAACAAATTAAATAAAATAGAAGCGTCTTAAGTGAAAAATGCCACGAAACTGGCAGTTCGATCTAGAGATGTAGAAAAATAGTATTTTTAACTTCGAAGAAAAATATCAAGTAAAAAACTAGTTTTTTATTGTAAAACGATATTTATGATCAAATTACATAAAATTCACGAAAAAATAGAATTCATGTTAAATATGTAGAAGAAAAAATAGAATTTATTTTTCTTGTTATTTCGATACTTTTTAATATGTTTGTCTTTATAATTTTATATCGAAGCGGAAATATGTAGGGTAAAGTCGCCTAACATGAGATATCTTTTTTTAAAGACTTGTAATTTATTATTTAATTTGCACCTTAACTCCTATTTTCGTGTCAATTTTATGAGAAATATATTCAAGATTTACCACCTAAACTTAACGATCGATAGTAACTATACTTTGTTGTATGTGAAATTTTTTATCGAAAGTGCTGATTTTGCTCATTCAAAAAATGAGTTCCTAATATGAGATATAAGTGTCTCGTATGAGATGGTATCTCATAACAAAAAACTAAGAAAAAAATAAAGATAAATACTTTTTATACACGCTTTTATTATATTACATACAAGGAGGAACAAAGAATTTAAATGTTATACATAATATAATTTTTATATAATTTTGTTATATAATTTTTTGATGTGTGTATATGTGAGTATGTGTTTATGTGTGCAAGTAATCTTAACAATAGAATTGTCATTTTTAACATTTCGTTCAATAATATGCTTTGAGATATTGAATTTGATGCTCTCATATAGCTAG
Organism: Atta cephalotes; assembly: GCF_000143395.1. Classification (NCBI taxonomy): domain Eukaryota; kingdom Metazoa; phylum Arthropoda; class Insecta; order Hymenoptera; family Formicidae; genus Atta; species Atta cephalotes. The sequence goes on along the minus strand of NW_012130099.1, from coordinate 1,876,019 downwards.
GAATACCTTGAGTATTTCATATTACGACTTCCATGCCTTACGGTTTCATGATCATCAAATGATCTAATCTTTACAGTTAAACAAATCATCATATCATGCGTTTTCTTATTAATACGATCTTACTCTATCACTGTATACAGACTTTATTACCAAATATTTATTATATAATAAAACAAGATTTGAAGATTAACCTCGATAAAAATCGACAACATCCAATTTCAAAAATCTTTTTTCACAACTATTACACGCATGATTTAATAATGAGTTTTCTACTAAATATGTTTCATTCTATGAGTAACAAGTTCATAATAAAATCAACTACATGCGCTTATTAGTTTAGCAAAGATCCCGCTATCTCATATTGGAAACATATCCCATAATAGACGACCTTATCCTATTATTGGCTGTTGCAATTCTTGATGAATTGATAATAAGTTAATAGGTCTATTTGCGTTGCTCGCACTCTTTGCATTCAACATCTATGCTTTCTCTTTCTTCAACATTTGAATCTATTTTTCTATTCATATCACTTTAAGTGTAAAAATTTTGGGGGTTTCAAGCAATGCGAACAAACATAAATGACCTAAAAAAAATATCCAAGTAAAAATGTGTCAAAGCCGAAGGAAACAAAATTAACTTTCGTTTTTCATCCTAAAAATTCTAGTATTTTTCCGTCTTCTTTTACATCTCTAGTCCGATCGCCGAGCATCACAGTATCATTGTGCTTATTATTATCGCAGACTACGTAATCGCTGTTGTTCAGGACATTCCGTAGGAAATTACGTCTCTGATATGTATTACACGGAATGTTGCTGTTTCAATTCCCACTTCAAAAATTCCGTATTCGATTGAAGGAAAACCATTTTATGAGGAAAAGCACATAAAGCATGTACAAAGCCACGTATAAATATAACGCTAATAATGTCAAATTGCACTGGTCGACGAAATTTTACATTAAATTGGTCTCTGATATAACTTCATTTTCAGAATTTTCAGAATAAACATTAAAAAGACAAGAATCAGCTAAAATTGCTCATTTAATAAAACCATTGTAATCAGCAAACCGTGCATTGAAAAAAATTTCTGGACAAATCAGAAATTTCTGGTTGAACTTATTAGAATTCTAGTTGAGATAACTGGAATTCTAGTCGATATAATATTTCTGATAAAATCTACTAGAATTCTTATTTTTACCAGAATAATTATATCAATCAAAATTATTCTAATAAACATAACCAGAAAATTCTGATTCGTCCATTTTCCACCAGAATTACTATTTGATTCAACCAGACCATTTTTCTCAGTGTGATGTTTATATCAGTGGAACTACAACCTACAAAGCTGTCGAATGAGAAAAAAGGGTAGAAAAAAAAAGTGACACGATGCTTACGTGATCTATTTTCGTTACATCTTCTATGGACACGAAAATCCTCTCAGCGTCAGGGATGACTGATTGACGATCGGACGGTATGTACTGCCACGTAGTTACCGTTGTAGCGTCTTTGTAGCTCGAAATTACGCGCTGCGGCGCACCAAGGTTTCGTGAAACCCTCTGTATGTCGCGCGCGTTCCCGTATTAACTACGGCCGCACGTCATGAATATCGATGCAAAATACGTCCGCCCCGCTGCATTGTCGATCCCGGCGAACCCCCAGTGCACCCGTCGATCTCTCCTATCGATAGCTCGATCTCACGAGAACTCCGCTATTCGTAGTCCCGCGGCAAAATTTGCGAACAAAGCCGACATTTACTCGATATCTCACCCGGCGCAAAATGGTCGGAATATGCAAGGGAAAATGTATAATATATAATTATATACGTACGTGGTCGAAAAATATGTACGTGTAGAAGAAATAAATAATACAAATCGATAACGTTCGTCCTCGTTTTTGTCGAATTAAATTTCAAAGTTGCATTCTTTTCACGAGAGAAACAAAATTTGAAATTCTTTAATTTAATTCGTGATTAAAATAATAAAAAGTGATTGAAATAAATAATCGCACTTTCGACAAGATCGTTTCTTTGGACGACAAGGAATTATCTCTGGCAGTACAGAATTTTCTAAATAATTATTTATCTGTTCAGAAGTTAAACGCTTGTTCTGTGGACAACGTTTTGTAAAAAAACTTTCGTGCGACATAAAATCTCGATTAGTGCGTCTTGTATAAGTAATTAGTAATCCAGCAATCTCTTTTCCATAACTGCAACAATTTACAAAAGATAATTTGTCACCGAACAGCAGCTCGTAATTATTTTCTTTAATTATTATCTTCAAACGTTACGTAACAGCATCAACAACAATACTCGTATATACGCATTACATCACGAAGGCGATGCAGCTAATAATTTCCTCGATCTTTGATCGAAGTGATACCTGTTGGATTATCTGTTCGATTGCTATACTCGATTGATTAGCCGCGAAATTCGCGGAATTTTTATGGCTGCGATGTCCAACGACGACGGCGAAACAAAGAGCGATTATAATGCAGAAACCCTTCCTATATGAAATTCCGACGTAACTCGAAATACAGCGCGAATATATCGATGCTGTGAGGTAAGGCGCGCGTATTTCGATCAGCCATTGCCGAGAACGCAGTTTATGGGTTTCAAGGAATGCGAGCGGTTCACAGAGGCAAATAAATAGAAATAGAAATAGAGGGGGAGAGAGAGAATGATTATACAGAAAGCAATTAGAGACACACTACATGCTGAACCCTTAAAAATGCCCTTTGCCTGATACGATCTGGAAAGAGGAAAAGCAGAAATGATTGAATTTCGTGTTGCGTTTGCGATATATTGCTCACAAGCGAATTATGAAAAGAGCATATATCTCTGTTGAATTTATAAATCTGTGTTAAATATAAGATTCTAGAATGATAACTCTAATAATAATCGTAAAAGAATTATATCGTGTAATTCAATCAAAAATCATTATAAATTACTGCGGTATAATTATCTATTGTAAAAAGATTATCTCCTCGATAACAACTCTTGAGTAACAATTTCCTATGATAATTCCGGGCTATAACTCTCAATGATAAGTTTTAGGATAATTATCAATTATTGTGCCGATAATGAGACGATAATCGCAGGTTCTTGGAATCTTTCTATCGTCTTCCGGTTCCAATAAGGATATGCTATCTGAAATCATTAAAATTCCTCCCCAGAAAAAATATTTCTACACTGAGAAAAGTCTGGTAATGATTATAAATATATGCTATTTAAAATAATTGTGCAATATTTAGTAAATATAATCAAATATAATAATAACTAATCGTTTTGTAATAATTAAATATATTAAAAAAAATAAAATTAATGTTTAACTAATTTTGATTAAAATTATTTTATCAAGTTTTAGTAATTATCATTTAAGCTTCATTATTATTATTATTATTAAAGCTAATTAATGTACACTAAAAAAAAGTCTGATAATAATCACCAAATGTTGAGTGAAATAATTTCAATTAAATGTTCGTTTAATGTAATCAAAAATAATTTTACTTTTCTATATATTTAATAAATATTATAATATTATTAAATATAATAATATTTATAGAAAAATAAAATTATATTCCTGATTAATTATTCCAAGATTATATTAAATTAACTGGGATTATTTCATTCAACATTTGGTAGCTATTACTAGATTTTATTTTGGAGTATTCGCAGTTTGCAGTGCAAAAAACCTGAAATTCAAAAGACTTCGAAGATCTTCGGACTCGAGCATTATCAATTATCAAGAACGTCGCTCGTATAAGTCGTTACATCTCTCACTGAGAGAAATAATTTTGTCATAAGAACGAATCAAGGGAAAGCAAATGTGATATTTGTTAAAAAAACCGATCGATTTGTTACGATTGCAAATTAATTTATCAATGTAACAAATAATCAATAGTATCGCTAGCAAATAAGAGGCTCATATATATATATATATATATAAAAGTCGTAGACGATTGCAAGATAAATCGTAAGAAATTGATCAATTCTAATCAAGTATTCTCCCTACATTTGACTGTGTTTGGTCGATTTCCTACGATTTAAGATTCCACGATCATCTACGAATTCTATGTAAATGAGTCCTAAAGTCTATCCAAAAGATAGATTAGATTCTATATAGTTTGCTTCTGTTACTAATAATTGGTTGATACAACAGACTAGCAGCAAATACAACAACAAAATTTGTTGTCACATATTTACCGATCACCGATCAAAGATACTGATAGCTTGCTAAATCAACTGATGACTTACTTAACAAAATCTTTTCTCTCGGTGTTTTAAGACAATCCTGCTGGCACGAAGTCATCCTTCCTTCCCATGGAGGGGGAGATTGATCCAATTATCTTTTATCTCCCGCGAAGTTTATTTACGCGATGCGGCATAAATCGAAAACAATTGCAGCTCATCAGCAAAATCATGCATATAGACAAACGCAACCTCGACGCAAACCACTCCGGATTCCTTCGCCACGTCGCGATCACCTCCCCTTTTTCCAACCCGCTTCTTGCGTTACTTCTTTCTCAGTCGTGTTCACTTAGAACGTTTGTCCCCTTTTTCCCCGACATCTCTGTGTTTCTCTCGCGGGAAATACGAGTGGCACACGCAACGCTTCTCTGCCCCGACTCTATGCCACCCCTTTTCTCCACCCTCGGGATTAGATTCCGCGATAGAGTTACAAAAGAGAATGCCAGCTGCGGCTGCAAGAGACAGCGATGGGTACAACACGCTCATGTTCCATGATCAATTACATTCTAGAGGGTGCAAGAGACTTTACGGTAAGCTAAATTATCCCGGATCTTTTCGCGCGGAAATTAATATGTCACTTGCGAAGTAAATTGAAACATATATATACATAATTAAAAATTCGATTTCTCTCTTTCGACGCTGCGTAAAGCAAAGAGATTTTCTTAAGAAATCGAAGATCCTCTTTAATTCAAAAAAACAACCTACGGCACATCAAAGTGAATTTTTTTCGCGATCTTAATTTGAAGTAAAATAATTTCAATTAAGTAAAAGAGAAGCATCACTTACAGTCGAAGTCAAATGTTGAAATAATACATCTATTTGTATTTTAAATGGATTTATCTCAAAAATACGACAATCATCAATCAATATAATCGAATTATTTCAGATTGATTGTGTTGAAAAGTAATCAGCACGCAATCATATTTCTGAGATAATTCATTTAAAATACATTAACATTTAATTTTGATCATAAATGGCGCTTCTCGTATTTAGTTGATGTATTCATATAATGATCTCGTTTCTAATCTTATTACTGAGATAATAATCTCCCTAAATTAAATTAGATCGTCGATTTGATGCTACTAGCATCTTAAAAGCTATAAAAAGAGCTTTTATTGCGGAAAATATTAGCTCAGCAGGGATAAAATATTTTCTTTCAAGATTTTAAATTAGATTTTTTAAAGGTTTCTAGTAATTTGCAATGAAACAAAATAGCGATATTGCAATCAGATAGAGAGTTAAATTCGGTATCGTTCTCTACACTTGAGAAAGTTGTGACAAAACATACTCATTCTTACGACGGTTGTCTCGTCGCCGCTATCAATTAAGGCACTTTTGATAGCGTCGGCTCCGACTCGGTTGCTCATTAACACGCGTCGCGACGCCCCCGACAGCTCTAATTCGCAAACTTCGCCCCTTAATTCTATCTGTACTCTCATATTCCCGGGAAGCAGCTCGGTTCTTGAAAGGGCCACAAAGACTAGTGTGATGTTTGTCGGATGATTTTAACAGGTAATAAATAACTTCGACAGATTCTGTATCTCTGAGCATTTAATTAATACGTTTAAATTAGGGAATTTTAATGGAAAATTAAATAAATATTATGAGCGGAATTCTCATTGAAAGATAGGAAAGTAGAGACTTCAAATTAGTGAGAAAAACTAATAAAAAATTAATCCAAGAAAAAATTACATTAAATCTCCCGAATATATAAAATGTCTAAAAACAAAATTGTGTAAATCTATTAATATTATATAAGCATTAAAAAATAAATTAAATAAATAAAAAGTAAAAATGGATAGTTTAAATAAGAAAAGTTTACACTCTCTCTTTTTCTGATTATATACCATTATGATTTTTTAATTAAATTTAATTAATATTTCCATAGCTATTTCAAAATTAAGTATTAATATTTCTTAGTTGAGCTTGTTTTAATATATAAAGTTAATATCCAAGAGAATATTACATTCGAAAAACTTCCTAAAAATACTTAAAAACTAATTAAGCTCCAATTAAAATTTATCGATACTTCCCGAGGAGTGTTTTTGCATTGAATTCCTAATAAACTAAATTCTACCGCGAATAAATTTCTCGTTAATTTCGTGCTCGCGAATTCATGGCGTAGTATCGTCGGAAATGTTTATTACGGGCAGCTGCAGCCACGTCGGATATTTACATATTTCAATTACCTCGCAGAGCGGACTCGCGATTTATCAGCGGACGGATTTTTCCTCGCCGCAAGTTCGGTCGCGCCAATCGGCGGATTTTTCCTCGCCGCCTGGCGAACTTCCGAACTCCGATCGAGCTTGCGAGTGAAGCTTTATGCGCGACATGGTACGATAACGCAAGCTTCGCGCGAATCGATCGCCGACGAAAAGGAGTTCCAATCTCACAAATTTGTAGCCGCTCGCGATAAGTTCAACCGCGAAATCCGCCTCGCAAAGTCTTGCGACGTTTGCCATTGTTTGTGGAAGATACTTCACGCGGCTTTCTATTTTTGTTCCTGTTATATTTTACGACTAAAATGATATTGTATTTAAAATAAAACGATTAACAATATATTGCATTTAAAATGACATAATTATTACGCGATAATATGCGATTCTTATTTCACGGGAAGAACGATTTTGCTAAAGTATCTAAATATTCAGGTAGATCTAAAAATAATTTTGTTGTAAATACTATCGAAATAATTACATGTACGAAAAAAAAAACAAACAGAATGAGTAATGCTGTAAATGTTTTGATATTCTATCAACTGGCAAATGTTTAACATTCAACCAACTTGAACATCCTACATAATTATTTTGAATCCAATAAAATTATTTTGAGATCTGTAGCTATTTATATTTTAGATACTTTAGCAAAATCGTTTTTTTCTGTGTTGTTGAATATTTTGATTTGCTGAAGATGACTAAAAATTGTGGAACGAAACGTCTTTTGTCTTTTAATATCTAACGGAATTTATAAAGCAGCGTAGATTTTTACAGACATTTACATTATTGTAATTTATATTCTTTAGAACCTCATATATATCTTTCTGAAAAAATTGCATCTAGAACTGACTTTGAGGCTTAAGATTCAAATACCGCGAGATGAAATCAATATTAACCCAGAAGAAAGTTTGTCCAATTCAAATATTTTTGAATCCTCCCGATTCAAGCATCAAATCGTGGTCTGCAAATATTTCAAGTCTTTTCGCTGTAAATTAAACGGGAGACTCAAAATCAAAATTTAATTCAATTCTTGATTCCGTTCTAGGTTCGTTTGTTAGAGTGAATAAACTGTTCAACTCCTCCTCCTCTCCATGTGGAAGAATATTCTCACGTTCTGAAATATTCCTCTTAAAATTACTTTTATTCAGAAAAGAAAAGAAAAATGTGTGTAGAAGAGTACACCAATTCCCGAGAGCCGCAAATTGGCTGAAACTTTCCGGGGTGCGGTCATTAATGTTGCGCGAAAATTTGCACAGAGAGCAACCCAGGCACTGCGGTCTCAAACTGGCGCACCTGTAGCGGAGAAGAGAGAAGGGAGGACAGGAGGGGTGGCAGAGATGACAAGAGGGGGTCCGACAAAGGTGTTTAACGCACTTAATTAGTTGGCGGCACCGACCGGGATTAAGAAGTTTGCGAGATTATTAAGGATTAACGAGTTTGTAGTCGGGGCCGGCCGCGCTCAATTATACGCGAAATTAACGAGCACGATGGGAAAGGTGGAGGGAGGGAGGGAGAGAGGGGAAAGGGAGGGGGGAGGGAGACGCTTTATGCGAAATTTCGCGAACACTCGATTTTAACGCGACCGCCGTTCGAATTAATTTTAATAGCACAGCCCCGAGCGGTTATTGCAAGTTAATATGAAGCGTCGCCACTCAAAAGGCATTAACGCTTCTACGTAAACCCCCTTCGCGAGTCTCCTGAAGTGGAATTAGCTTCAATAATCAAAATTGATAAAATCAAAATAAAATTCTCTTCCCTATTAAAAGTACCTTATATTTAAAACTTGAAACTTTCTTATCCTACTTCGATTGCGGCCATCATAAACATTGATAAACATTTATTTGTCCGTTAAATGGAATTATTTGTTTAATTACGATTTATTATTACGTATGTCAATTTATGAAAAATTTCTGTTTGATTGTTTTCTCTTTATTAATAAGATAAATGTATTTGTAAAGTTACGAATATTATTAAGCATCGCTTTAATCGAAAATATTGAAGGTTGTTTTTCTTATTTGATTCATTCTTATTTGGTTCAGTCTAATTTCCACTTATAATTATTTATATGTACACACATATTTCCTTGAAAAATGACACATTCTCTCATTAACAATAAGTGCTAGTTATTACGACAAATATCTCCATATATCTCGATGCAGATCGAAATTCCAGATTCAAACCCTGAGATAATATTTTTCGCAATGAATTCTTTGCAGTATTTCAAGATGCCAATTAGCAACATTATTAAATTGACTATCGATGTAATTTGTGTTATTTCCAGCTTTCGTTTATAATTGCGTTATAAATCCGACAAACCGAATCGCGCAATTTACAGAACTGAAATGTATTTTCATGTACTTATCTGATTTTTTGAAAAATAATATTTGTAAATTTGCTTACAAATACTATTTAGCAACAATATTCGCTTCGAGCGAAAATAGAATTTCTCTTATTTTATTTATTACATATAAGTAAGTCTAAATTTCACTAATAATGATCCATCAATTTCGTTTTTGATATCACCGAAAATATTTAAGTATGTGAAATAATTATCACATACTTAAAATCTAAATTTAATTAATTCGTTTATGTTAATAAATTTCGTTATTTAATATACATGTTAAACATATTTAGAGAACATATTTAGAGAATAAATTTAGCGTATTTGATATCGAATATGTCAAAATTGCAACGAATGTTTGCGCGGTATCCAAACTTTCCGAGCGGATATCAGTTTTGAGCTACACCGAGAAGTCTATCATTAAAACTCGATGCGATATAATGATAAAACAGCCCAGATAATGGCTTTCTTATTCTCTCCATTTTTCTTTTTTCTTTTACCCGTCTTGAGATAAATCTGAAAAAATTGAATAAGTTTGACGAAACTATCGAGTAGCGCGCGAAGCGGCACCGCGTCGCGACGGTACGCGTTGTGTAACACGCGGCACGTTTTCAGTGTAAACTTGTAATAGGATTTGCTGTTTAATCCGTTCCGGACGGACGTGCGGGCGGCGGGCGTAATGCCGTGTTACACGCTAATATCCGATTATGCACGAGTTTCGTGACGATGCCATTTATGAAAGTGAATCGCGAAAGTCGAATTTCATGTTTCTCGATTAGCATTATTAACTCTCACCAGGCACCGTTTTCAATTTTTGCAAAAGAAGCGTTTTTGCGCGATGTACACTGTAACTGACAGAGGTGTATAAAAGATAACGAATGAAATAAAATTTATCTATATGGAAGGAATGATTTTGTTAAATATTTAAAACTTTGCTAAATATATCGATTTTGCCAGAATAATTAAATGATGGTTCAACTAAAATTCTAAATATTTATTTAGATATATATTATAAATATGTTTAATATAATATGATATGTTATATACTATATTATATTATAATATATATTGCATATTCAAAATACAATGCAAATGTTTACAGTATTATCACATTAAGGAAATAATTTTTTAATACTTGTACTTATTATACATATAATTACATCATACTACTTATAATTATATAATTATTGTTGCTATAATATTAATAATTAATTTATAATCTTATCAAAGAATATATAATTAATATAAAAAATAATATAATTGTAAATTATAATTATTATTATCATACAAATGGTTGTAATTATCATTATATTTATAGTCATTTTCAATGTATACCAACTATGTATATATATATATATTTTTTATAGAATTATAAATATAATTATTATCACTAACATGTTTAATGGTGCATCATAATTAATAGCATAATTAGTAGTGCAACATAATTTCTGTGTATAAATTTTCTGATTTTAATAAACTTCCTTACAGCTACAATCGAGGGATGATTCAATTCTAAGTTTCTAACAACTTCATATTAAAACATCGTTTTTTTGTGCATTTAAATATTAGTGTGCTTATTTATATTTATACTATTATAATTAATTACAACAATGCTCGCGTTTCGGCAACTGCAAAATCTTATCACAGATCGAAAAAGAAATAGATTATAGAGAAAAAAAGGAGAAGCAAAATTCTATAAATTACATTAAAATTATATCAAAATTCCGAAAATGCCGTGGCAATCTCGGCGCGACTGAGGAATGACGGAGCGTCACGCCGAGATCAGTCACGTCTCTTCAGGAGAGTCGTTTACATCGATATCCACCCGCAAACAACAACACACACGACGGCGCACCATAAATTTCTCGTCCGTTACAACGCGACGCGCACACGCTCGCTCGCGTGTGAGAAAACGCGAGATGGAACAGAACGGGACGGGACGGGACACCACTAGCAGGAAAGTGCAAACAGGAACTGACGTAACCCGGGTTCGATCCGTACTCGTTCCCGTTAAATTGCACATCTTCTCTCCCGTTTGGTTACACGAGGCATACACATATGGCTCGCGTCCAGGCGACGTCGCGCAACATACGATTGCGACTTCCTACATTTTCAATGAAATTTAAAGCGAAACAGGCAAGTACGAAGGAGAAATGAGTTCAAAAAACTATAGCGTCACGCAACAAATTCAACATCTTGTTATTAGTACTAGAAGTTATTAATACTTATCGACAATTAGTTGTTATTTAAGTAGTGCGTGCACACACACGCATATTTATATTACTATTTATTATAGACTCCAGAAGTGCATCTTCTAAAGAAATTCTTCGAAACCAAGCATACAATACTATTGAGTTGGCATTGAGAAAGTAATTGCGTTTTTTTAAAAGGCATCTATTAGTAAAAACACTGCAATTATTTTCTTACCAACCAATACAAAAATATTTTCTGTCTTTTTCAGCTCGTACTTTTTGGTGTGTAAAAATTATCAAACTCATATAAACTTAAAAATGTGATAAACTTTTAAAAGTAGAGATTTCAAGCTTTAAAATCCTTTTTTTTAATTTAAATTTCATTCACTATTGACGAAGATATTGTATATACAACTTTGAGCTAAAAAAACGCAATTACTTCCTTGCCAGCCCAATTTATAAGAAAATTGTTTAATCCAAAGTGATACTATAAGTACAATAAAAAAAAAGAAATTAAAAAAGTAAAATTAAATTACTTATTAGTGATACTATAAGTACAATAAAAAAAAAGAAATTAAAAAAGTAAAATTAAATTTAAAAAAAGAATAAAAACAGGAAAAAAGTAGTAATGAAAAATTAAGAGAGAGAAAGAGAAATCATTAATCAATTTAAGGATCGTATAATATTAAATTTTTGATCATATAATATTAAATAAATACTAAACGTCATTCAAAAAATTTTGCTAATATTCGCTCGTAAATACGTCCTAAAATCAACTATAAAAAATAAAATTATTAAAACGACAAATAACTTCGCCTACAGTGATTTTATGTGCATCAAATATATTAGCATTATGCTTTATTATGCCTATGATAATCGAATAAGAATTTCATAAACTCGAGTTATGAACAAATTCATTAAAAAAAAGTAATCTTATATATTTAATACTTATATTAAATTATATATATTAATTAATATATTAATATATTAATTGATATATATATATATATATATATATATATATATAATGTAATATAATAAAGTATTAATGTCTAATATAAATATAGTTCTCACTCTCCATTAATTTCACATCACGTAAAACCTATGCGCATCACAAAAAACGCATAATATCTTTCAATATAAATATTTTCCTCACTTTCCGAGCAGAAATTTTTTTCCTCGTTATCAATAATACCGCGCGATTGCCGCGGGGTTCTCCGGGATCATGAGGCCAATCCTATCCCGAGAAAATCGAGGACCTATATGTAATGTTGTCCGTCGGCCGGGCACAGATATATCTAAATACGTATATATCTTAGATACCGTAAGATGGCTTGAGATTACAACGGCGGATTAGGGCTAACGTTATACGAGAAGAGCTCTCGGAAGATATGATGCTCGGGACCAATCACGACTTCTTACGACGCCCTTCGAAAGAACCTACCCGTAAGAGATCCATTTACATCCCTCCTTATTATAAATGGCACTCCTTATCGACGTTCTTATCGACAGCTAGTCCACGATGTTCTTCTCCGTAGCATCCTTCACGGGATTTACCGTGTTTCTTCGTGAGAAAACTAAGAGATCCACATGAGTGGGCCCGCAAAAGGAAAAGAAGGGGATCCACGAGAACGGAGGAGAAAGAAGGATTGGAAACGAGAGAAGAGAGAGTGGATCGGCGAGTTGGAACAAAGGAAACTCATAACTCGCTCCGTTGCTCTCTCGTGGCTTGATTATCTCGTGACCGGGGAGAGAGGAGAACATCCTAGCGATTGGTCCAGCCAGGAGAGATCATTCGCCGACGCGATATTCGATTTTGCATGACCCAACGGCCTCGAGAAATTCAACTTAACCGGATGTTTAATAGAGCAAAGTCAGTGGGAATAAATTACTCTTCAAAAGATATTTTATCTTACATACAAGGTAAATGTTCCGACAACTGAATGTGTTCAGTGATTAAAGAATCAACAATATGTTTGTAATTATTAAGATATGATGTGAAATATTAATAAAATTTCGCGTAAATGTATAATTCTTTTTTGGATTTATAAGATAGTATTTTTGAATCACTGACGAGACCAAATTTTATATGAAGATTAATTTTTTTATAATGTTTCTAATTATATAATAATATAGAATTGATTACATCTTATTAGTTCAATTATTGGGACATTTATCTTGTTAAGTTATTGAAATCGTTATACATATATTATACTTCCTATTCAATTAAAATCCTAATCTGCAACGAAAATGATACATTTAACATTATTACGATCTTTACACTCTACATATATAATTCATAGTTCCTCGCTTTTCAAAGTTCGATTTAACTTGAGGTCTATTTTCTGTGACTGAATTAATGTACTTTGTCAAACGCGAAGAAGAGAGATCTAGAGTGTAATTTAGTGCAGGAATAAAAAAAACACACCATTAAGGCGATCATGAAGTCGTCTGTTTAATAACTAAATGTAATAATTTTTATATAACAATTAATTTTTTCTTTCTTTACAAATTTTAAAAATCTTTTCCAGAATTAAAGTGTATATGTATTAATAAATATGTGAGGTGGAGTTCATAATGAGAACAAATTTTGGAAATTGAGATCTCCTTTACCATTTCTTAATCGAATATGGCATCTAGAGCTATCAACAATGTTGCTTGTGACAATATTTGCTTGATAACTTTGTAATCTGTACTTATGAAATTGTAGTTCACAGACTAGTAGTTTATATGAACAAACAACGTCGAGTTTCTCAGAATTACTTAGACGTCTAATTAAAACGCTATTGTTCCGCGAAAATTTATGTGCGTGCAACATATATCGATGTGTAGCATTTTATCAGTAAAATAGCGATCTCGTTAGAGTTCGAGCTGCATTTTAGGATCCCCATATAATTCTTTTATTTATGTATATTTTACGTATCAGCTACATTCGCGCGAGTTCCAAGTCCATATCGATCGACTCCTGGATCGTTTTCGCATTAACGTTAGGTCACCGCGCAGTAACGACCGCCCATCGAAATTTACGCTTGTTTCCGCATTATGTGCGCCATTATGCAACGTTTATATACCGGGCGGACGCGAAACGCGTTTACGAGCTACGCAACGCGGTTTGCGAAGCTCGCGCTCTAATTACCACGCCGAGTCACGGCTGCATGACTAATACTTTCGGAAATTCGATTACTCCGAAAGGGCATCGCACGCGATCTAATTAGCGCGAGCTGTATAGCACGAGTAAGCGAGCGACTGTTCGCATTGCGCTACGAGCGGTTTTTGGACGTAGCTTATGGACAGGCAACACGCCGCGAGATTCGCGGCAAATTGCGAGATGATAATGAGCACGCCATAATGAGGAGATAAAACGTCGCTATTTTGGATTGTGCTTCGCGCCGCCGGCTGATCAAGATAAACTTAACAAACGACACGGAAAATTAGCGATTTTCAGAAATCGCAGAGAGATTTGAATACTCTAAAAAATATCAGTGTGTGGATTTAACAACATGAGATGTCTCTATAATTCTTACTGTGTTGGTGTTAAATCAACACTAACGTGGTGTAGATTTATAATCGTATATATAGCAGCATCATTATGTTGTGGATTACAAACAGATGGTGTGTTAAATCCACATCATTAATATTAATAGGTACTAACCGCAAGTAGCAGTAAGAATTATATAGACATTGCGTGATGTTAAATCAACATATTAATATTTTTTAGAATGAAGAATCAAAGATTAGAAAAATTTCTTTCCTTCTCCGGATCTCTAATCTCCTAAAACACCTCAACATTATCGAATACTCGCACAGCAAAAAAAAACATTTGACATTGTATTGCGACCAAAATCTCTCCCAGTCTCCCAAAATTTTTATGTTGAAGTTTTAATATAACAAATTTTAACGATTATGTTATTCAAATATTTTGTATTAAACTGATATTCACTTCTTTATGTGAAAATAACACAATGTATGAGTAGACAAATAACATTACTAAAGAAATATATGTATATATGTGTTATAAATGTTAGTTTTACTAAAGAAATATGCTTCCATAATTTGCTTACAAATTGTTGTTTCGGTGTTACATTTTTTGTGTTAACTCCTCATATTTATGTTACTTCTAACATATACATCTTGTATTAAAATGACACAAAAATTTCGACTGTTTGAGAGACCGTAAATGTATTAAAAACACAAATTTTCCACTATATATGTATAGGAATATAAAAAACGGCATGGAGGAAAGCATTTTTAGTTCCCACAAAGTTCACAAGCGTGATTGACAAATAAAATCACCGTAGCTCTTTTAAATGGACGAGGCTTCGAAGAACCTGGTACCACAATCACGCATAGGAATCGAAAGGGAAAGGGTATAGTCACCTGTCTATAAAAAGAGTCACCGGATGTTCATGATGGAGTACACCATTTCCGGTGGGCGGCGACTGTAGGTGGTGAACATCGATGTCTACCTATATATGTTCACGTGTTTGCACGCGTTACGCACATCTGCATCTTCGTGTCTCTCCTGACTTCTCTCTCCTTCTCGTTTTCCAATTAAATCGAGGCGCGTGTCCAATAGAAACAACCACGAGTTGATATGCTATGTATATCCGATAACAAACGAACGCACGCGACAATAAATTTACGTCACACAACTGTATACTCGATATTTAATATCCAATCAATTATCATTACAGTTGCACAGTTTGTGTTTGATACAGAGAATTCAATCAATTAAAGTCTCTTTCTCTCGCTCTTTCTTATAAGATGATACAGTTGCCCAATTAATTGTAATGCCGTAAATTATAGTTACCTAATTAATTATAATGCATAACTGAATCTTTATTACTGAAATTATTCAATTCGATAACGTTATATTCTTTCTACTCACGCGAACATGAGCGAGCGAGTGCGGCTTATATAATATGTACACATTTGCTTGTATATACACGCACTTATCATGTATACACACGCAAAATACTTCTTTTTATGATACTCTGTGGTGATCATTATCTTGTATCAACAATCATTATCTTGTATCATCTATCTTGAATAATAGACTTCAAAGAAATAAATCAATTTCAGCAAAAAATGCAAACCGATAATGCACTGTTAAATCTATAATATATCATCATTTTATACTAAAACAACGGACAAATTTAAAATTATATAGTGTCAAATTTAACCTAATTTAAATCACCGCTGCTGCTACTCAATATATCGTTATTTCAAACTAAAATATTGGATAAATTTGACACTATATAATTTTTAATGTGTCCATTGTTTTAATATAAAATGATGATATATTGAGTAAGAGCAATGAATTAAGAATGAATGACTTAAATTAAGTTAAGTTTGACACTACAGGTTTAACATAGATTTAATAGATGTGTAAAACTTGTGTGTATTATTAAAAATAATTGACAATTTTTTGCATTACAGACGTTTCGACCACAATTTAGGTCATCCTCAGTGCAACAAATAAGCGAAACGATTTGCATTAATCTTGCTATTCTCAGCTGCATGTCTAATCGATAATACTTAGTACTACTTATATATTCATTTCGCTCTTCCCCTTATTTTTATTTTATCTATTTTTTTTATTCTTTTCGATGTCTTTATTTTGCAAATCACATTTCCTTTTATTGTTATTTTATATACATCTTGTTCAATTCTTTCCGTTTTTCCATTTTTACCATAATTTATATATTTTTAGCTCGTTTTTAAGTAACACATTTAAAGATTGAGAAGAGCATTACATTAAATTTCGATATAATGTAAACGAAGTGCTTTGTAAAAGAAGTATAATCACAAGTATAAGTTAGAAGAAATCGTTCTTGGATAAAAATTTCAATCGTCTATAATGTAATTGTCAATTATTGTTAATAATATACACAAATTATACGCTACTAGTGTCGGCTTACATTCACGCGCTTGCATTTTTAACTCAATTGATTGATCTTATACCATATATATTGTTCACTATTAGTTATCAAAAGAATAATAAATCGAATCCCTTAATTAAAAATAACAATTTATAAATAATAATTTATTTTTAACTTCCATGTGTATCAAATTACTGTTAGGTACATCAATCCATTTTTGTGATTTATTCCAACGTAATTATTCATAATAACATCCACTTATTAATAAATAATGAATTAAATGAGACAGATTTTCTTTAATTAAATCGTTTAACTTCATCGTTTTAATTAAATCAACATATTGATAACAGCAGCAACTTATAGAAATGATTAAAAATAATTCAAATTGAATATATTTTGACATTATTAATTTAACAATACTGTATATCGATTCGTTTTACGAGAAGACAATGTTCTAGAGCGCCTAAAAAATAATGATTCTCTCTCTCTCTCTTTTTTTAGAGAATCAGAAGTCCTTAATATCATTTAAATACACATTCTTCTATCATCTGCAGCGAAACGATTTGCATTAATCTTGCTATTCTCAGCTGCATGTCTAATCGATAATACTTAGTACGTCTACTTATATATTCATTTCGCTCTTCCCCTTATTTTTATTTTATCTATTTTTTTTTGTTCTTTTCGATGTCTTTATTTTGCAAATCACATTTCCTCTTATTGCTATTTTATATATATCTTGTTCAATTCTTTCTGTTTTTCCATTTTTACCATAATTTATATATTTTTAACTCGTTTTTAAGACCTTATTGTTTGTTCTTAAAGAACTTGCTTCAAAACACTATATAATAAACTCATTCTATCTATCTATCTTATTCTTAAATACTGATTCATACTTTTCTTTTATGTATTATAAATGACAATCTCTAAGATTTATTGTACCTAATTATGAAAGCTTCATTTAATATTAATCTAAATGAACCTTCTCGGATCTCTTACTTGTCATATCTGGAAGTCTGAAATTAGTAGGAAAATCAAATAGTATTAAAGAAAGATTGCGTTCCCCGTAAATTTTCAATGTTTCAAATTTCCTCTCTCAAATTGTATCTCTCTTAGCGTTTCTTGAAGCTTTCACGACACCTGTAATTTCTGCAGAGAGAGAGAGAGAGAGAGAGAGAGAGAGAGAGAGAGAGGAGGAGGAGAGAGTAGTTATTTATTACTCGTACTAACGTAAAGTAAAGTAAGTAAGTAAGTAGTAGTAGTTAGTTAACTAACTAACTTAACTAACGTTAGTACGG
>NW_012130099.1:1837161-1857831 GCF_000143395.1 Atta cephalotes | reverse complement strand
GAGAGAGGGAGAGAGAGATTTATTTAACTGCACTTCTAAAAGGAATAGAAATCGAGATGTTAATCAAATTCAACTAGTGTTACGGATACCATATAGATTTCAAATAAATTAAATGTCGTGACGTCATTTGAAAAGCCAACGTATTAATTCGTGCGCGTCCGACTATGGATAACTTTGTTAACGAAGGGCAAAATAAAATTTCAATCGAAAGCAAAAGTACAGGCAAATTTTGCATGAGCTTTTCATGAAAACTCACTGGAAAATCATAAATTCCATGATGATATTTATAAATTCTCTCTATGTTGCGCGTTTCATTTTTGCGCTCACGATGCTTCGTTACACGTTATTAATTATACGGCCACGTTTTATCGGTAATTCAAACATTTCCCCTAGCGGCGCTTTTTAATTCTGCGCGACGTCAAAAGTAAAATGTCGGGCAGAAGCAGCTAATTAATTACCTCGTGGTTACGTGGGAATTCAAATTTATAAAACTCGGAACATTATTAAGAGTTGCAGATGAATTTCGTATTTCGCTGCTACTCGATGACTCGATATTTTATGTATATACGTGCATATTTATCGACAAAATACTCGCCGCGCGTTTATGCGTGGTTCATTTTACCCACGCAAACCTGTCGTTTCTCATTAATTTTCTTGTCTTGTACAACTAATAATGTCTCGTAACATAATTAAATTCGTTTTCATCGATCGAGTTACGCACGCCGAGATTTCCTCCGTTAACCAATATAATTATACCACTAAACTAAATTAATATATATTATATATATGCGCGTGAAGTAATCATCTTGGTATATAATTAATTATTAATTTAAAGACTTTAATCAAAAGACTTTAGAAATTTAATCGTAAATCGTTAAAAATACGCGAGCACGATTCATGCATTTGTAATGTATAACATTATCAACATTCTTTACTCATTAAAAGGAAATAATTATTAAAAAGAAATGATGACGAAAAATCAAATATTTTATGAATATAAAAAACATAGTTATTAGAAAGTCAAAAAATTTAAAAACTTTATCTTTTACATAAGCAGAGCTGGGCTTGTATTTGAAATATTTTTATTTAAAATACAGTATTGTCAATACAAGTGTATTCTGTATTTCAGCGGAGAACATGAAAGTATTACGTATTTTATATTTAAAATCGGAAGATTGAAAGTTTTTTTATATTTTGTAATTCAAATAATGGGATTGATTTTAGTATTTAAAATACAAAATACTTTTATCACATCTTCAATTTATTTTCTCTCTTGGAAAATAAGATAATAAAATTCAAAGGTAAATGATAAAGTATTAAATTTGTTATAAATATTAAAAATAAATATTATTTTTCAATAAAACTGTCTTTTCATTTATATTTCGTCAGATATAAAACGTTTGAGCCAATTTGTGCGAAAGTTTTATGCTTTTATTCAAGACTATATTAATCTAAAAAAAAGAAACGGTTATTAATAACTGCTCAGAATTTCTAGTGTTTACAATTCCTATTTAATTTAGTACCGTTTCTTTTAGCATTATCTAATTAATACGTGGTGCATTAGTACTCGCAAGAAGCAGATAAAATCTTTTCCGACAGAAAAGTCACCTCCGCGTGTCGTTGCGTTGCAGAAACACGGATCCTATTAGCGACGCGTACATCTGTCTTCATAGGAAAAAAACGGTGACACGTCGACAGAAATTAAAACTATAATCCACGCCAGGACGAAATGGGAAAACTCACCGTACATGCCGAGTTCGAAGACCTTCTCTTCAAAAAACTGTGATAACTTAGCACAGCCACAGCATGCAAAATACTCACCTGCAACATAATGAGAGAAATTCTTTAATTTACGGCGAACAGAAACGCATTCTCTAATTAGCAAAATAATATTGACAAGCAGGTACAGTGTGGGTGAACGATAACAATAAATCACGCAGAATGAGACACGATGTAATAAATCATGTAATAATAACATTATGCAATAAATGCTACGATAAGATGATAATTTGAATCATATAACAAAAAGTAAAATGGTAAATTAATAATGTATTTTTATTATTATTAATTGCAATAAAGAGAATCCTTTGTGTAGATTAGAAAAGAAAAAAGTCTCTTAGATTTTAATAAAGGTATTTTTAAAGCAGATTAATGTTAATGTTAAATCTTTCGATTACAACAAATGCGATGAGATAATTTAAATTATGTAATAACTATCACACACAGAGTGAAATGAGTAAATTAATATTATATGTTTTCATTATTATTAATCCTGATGAAAGACTTTCTTGGATTTAGAAATTAAAAGAAAATCCTTCAGATTTTAATGAAAATTATATTTTTAATACAGATTTTTATGTCAACTCTTCTCCATTTAAAAAGGAACTGAAAGCCCGGCGCTCTCTTTTGACAACGTTTGAATTATTCTGACGTACTATACGGATAGCGTCATAATCGAAATTTCTGAAAGCTTTACTGCACACAACATGGCTTCATTCATATTTTACAAGATCCAGATCTTTTTCAGACAGTCCGCGCATTCGGAATAGAAAAGCGAATAAAGACAAGTGTAGAGTGTAGTTACAAAAAAAAAGCAGAACTGCTAGAAGGTAAATAGAGTGAAACACCGACTCCGGTATCACAAGATCACTCGTCCAGAAGACGACCTCGGTGACACAGGATCCTGAAATTGCAGCGTCGCCACTTTCGAGTGCTCGCTTTACTCGGCACTATTTTTATTTCGTCTCCTTCGCGGAAAGGAGTTTAAAGAGCTCGGAGTGATTAAGGGCGTAGGACGCGCTGGGATATTCCGGGAAGCCGAAAAAAAAAGAGGGACGAAGGACTAAACTCCTTCGGGTTAATTGCCGCGTCACTTAGTCCTTGTATTTCACCCATTATCAATTCAGCGTCGTCAGCAGAGCTCATTTATTCAAGAGATAGAAAAACACTTCAACTTTTCCTTGAATTGATATATATCGGTAATCTCCTCCTCTACAAATTAAGAATCAATAAAAAGAAAAAGTCTGAAGAGAGACTGAAACGCGTATTAAATATTTATCTTTTCATTCTTTGAAAGAAAAACGTAAATATTTTAATGTCATAAAAATTCTTACATTTCAAAATATTGAGATATATGAAAAAAATTCCCTAATCTCATCTCTCTAATATTGAGTCGAAAAATGCGTAACAATATATTCGTATCATGTTTTCAGAAAAAAAATTTGATAATTATACCGTTCAATACGAGCACAGTTTTAGCTTTAATAATCTGTTTTTTTTTAATTTGTGATACAATAATTTTAACAGAGTTACGAGCACTCAAAATAATTTTTTTAATCCGATTTTTAACATAATAATAATCTTAGGAACTATCTTTTTTTTATGATTTTGTAGAGAAAACTTTACATAATAAAGTCAAAAATTTTTACAAACTTTTTTCCAGCTTGTAGTTTTATAAAAAAAATTATCAAGAAATTTACACAAACTCAAAAGACATCAAAAATAGAAATTTTAAGCCCTTTTTTAAATTTTAATTTTATTCATTTTTAATCAAGTTTATTCAACTGCTTAAATTTTGAAACTCATTACAAATTTTTGTTCCAATCCAATATTTATAAAAAAAAATAATCATTTTTAATTTAACAAAATTTTTAAAAACTGCTTTGAACTTTTTCAAATTTTATAAGTTTTCCTCAGAAATTATAAAATGGAAGATCTAAAAGTCTTAGAATATTTCAGAATTCACATGTGTGAAGAATTTCAGAAAAGCTTACTTTCTCAACACTTCTAAAAAAGATTCCGATTATTTATTAATTCATATAAAAATTTTCAGCAATTTTCTACAATAATTATAATATTATTATGACACAGAAATTCTGCAAAATTATATAAAGACTGTTAAAAAAAAATGTTCACCAGAATAGTATATATGTGAAAAAATAATTGCCTAAAAATAACAGTTTACGCATATAAATACAAGTTAATTAAGTCTAATAATGATCGGTAAATTTATTATTTTGATTCTTTTGGACGAGTTATTTGTTTCTACATGCAGCTGCATCTGAATGTTTCATTATTACCTGATCTCGCTTTTAGCAGATCGAGCAACAGATCGTTCGGATAAGAGGCAACTTTTACACAAATTTTCACTAAAATCCCAAAGTCTTTTTATCTTGCTTTAACGGGCACGTTTCCCTTTTTTGCGCACCCTTTACTTATCTACGAAGCGTGCAGCTGCATCTGCGCGATTATACTTTTAGCGAGTCGCCGTACGAAGCGGACTTTTTAACAAACCGTAACAGCAATTTAGATAATAGTTCGCCCTCGTATCTTAATGGCCGCTCCTCGTCGGGGCCACGTCAGAGGATCGCATTTTATAAGGCATCCTCCGTGAAATGAGAATTTCTCATATCTATCTGGCGAGCGGGCGAGCGGGCGAGCGAGCGAGCGAGTGAGTGAGCGAACAAGTGTGTGGGCTGCTTTTAAATTAGAAATAAATTATTATCTCCATCCCTCGAGGCCAACCCCGGGTGAACGCCAACCGGGCTTCATCCTACAACGACTCGAATTTGCAGTAATACCTGATTATGGGACATCCTATATTCAACCGACATGCGCTATACAAGTGTCTCGCGCTTTCAAGCTAGCTGCAAGAGCGACAATCTATTTTTCTACTTAATCATCCCGTAAAATAGTGCAAATATTCCGAGACAGACGAGGAGAAAGGTAGAATTTGAAACACTTTTAAAAAGGGAAAAATCTTTAAGCTCTTAAGAATATTTTATAATATTCTTGTACAATATCAGCTAAAAAAAAATAACAATCAAATTGTAACAATAAGCTAAAAAAACCAATATCAGCTAATATCTTTTCAGCCAACAAATTTTTGTTGTAAATATATTCAGAAACTGACTGCAAAACAACAAATAATTTGGCTTATAACAGCGGCTTTATATAGCGAATGATCATATTTTGTTGTAGTTTTAGATTCAAATGTACGAATACTTATTACTTTTGTATGAATATTTATTAGAGTTCCATATTAGGATATATAAAAAAACTTGATTTAATTCGTAATGCTACGACCTTATCAAATAATTATTTATAAAACACAATAGTTACAAATCACACACAATAGTTAAAAATCAAGAATAATGGAACAATCTATGAAATTTTTATATTTTTGATAATATTTTGAGATGGGACACATACATCCTTAAAATTTGTTACAGGATTGTCAAAGAACATCGCTATGTCATTCATTTTATATTGTAATTATTAAAATTTTAATAATTGAGAGATAGAAAAATAATGTAAAAAATTTTGATTGAAAAAAGATACGTATTTTTTGTGATACACTTTATAATATTTTTTAAAATAATTATTATACATAACATAGTATAAATATCTCTGTTCTGCAGTGTGAATATAAACTATTCTGTAATTTAATTTCGCAGCTGGGATTGTTGGAAAAAACTCACATAATTCTTTTTGTAAATTTTTCGATTATTCCAGCATCAATTGTCTACAAAATTTCATGCATATTTCGAATGTTTCCATATCGATTATCTATAGAAGGCAATTCCGAAATGTTGCACGTGTGTACATCGATAGCTATTCGTATTCCCGTAACATTTGCACCCCTCGGCGCAACCATCGATATCACCTCTCGAACAAATACTTATGCAAGAAAGAGGCTGTTTCTTTTGGAGCAGAGTTAGCGTGCGGTCCGTAGGAGTAGAATGCGAAGACGAGCACGACAAGGAAAGAAAGGAAATAAGCACCTTCGAGCCCCGAAGGCCCGAATTATCTTTCGGGATTTCTCGAAGATGAGACGTCGCGGTTCCAGGAAAAGATAGTCTACGAGAGGATCACCCTGCATCATCCTTATATCCACTGCCTCTGTTCTGCATTTTCTTGTCCGTCTTCGCTCTTTGTTCTTCGTGTTGGCCAATTTCGATGACTTTTCGAGGTAATCAAACGTGATCATTATATTACAAAGACTCTTGGTTCGTTTCTTTCACCGATTCAAGAATCAATTGAGGGTCGAACGATACTCATGGTTAGGCAATTATCGAAATAAGTAACTCTGATTTAAAAAACAACCATGGATTTTTAGAGAAATTTTTTAATTTATTTGATTTCTATTTGCAATCGATTGAAAATTTAATGCTAATTTATTATTACACAAATTTTGTGTAAAAAAAAAATTGTACAGATTTTGTGTTGGAAACGGTCCACTCATGTTTTGTGATTTATATTGAATTTTTTTAACATATTCAAGTGTTAATTTAACATAATGCGATTATGTTATTCAAAGACTTTGTATTAAATTGATATTCAACGTTTCTTAGTGTCAAAATGACATATTTATGAGTAAGTGAACAAATAACATAAAAATAAAGTGTTTTAAAATGTAAATTCTAAGACAGAGAAAGTAAAATATGGGTTAATTTAACATACATGTTAATTTTAAAAAGAAAATATGGTTCCACGGTTTGTTTACTTTTTGTATTTATTCTTTTACATAATATTTGTGTAACCTTCTAACATATTCATATCTTATATTAAATTAATCCAAAAAATTTGTGGACCGTTCGGGACATTATTAAATTTTGAAAAATTTTTTTCAACAGTGTAACAAAAAAATTAAATAACTTTTAAATCAATAAGAAAACTGTGTTCAAATTTTGCACAGATATTCAGATGTAATAAGACAGAATAATCAATAAAATTTTCGTAGTTAGTTTTGATATTGTTTTGAGATGCGACACACACATCCTTACGATCCTACGAATGATTCGATTCGAAATGTTCTCTTGATCTCGCGCTCGCCTCCTTCGGATTCTTCGAGACGGCCTTGAACACAACGGAGGTTAAAATCGTGATGGATGCTGCGCAAGCGAGCGCACGACGTTGCTGGACCACCTTGTGCGTCGCCACGTTAACCTTTGACCAACGGCCAACCGGAATGGGAATATGTACCGACAACTTCTCGAACTTAAGCATTCTCGTATAATATGGTACAGAAGATTTTACTAGGAAACAAAGGATGTATACGAACAGAGATCACAAATACTGTTGGACCGGATTTTACTTTGCGGTAACTTTGCATCATAAAAAATCAAGTCCAAAAAAATAAGTTCTTATTAGCTTCGATACAGCCAACATAACAATAAAATTACAATTTAGCATACATATAATAATCTCATAATTTAATTTTAATTAAAACAACTTTATTTTATATTTATTTTATTTTATTTTTCTGATATTTATTCAGTGCGATGACTGGTTTAATTGTAATTTAATATTTTATCTCTGTTGTAATTTTAGTGTATTATTTCAATGCATCATTGCTCGATAATTACATTTTTCTCGAAGATTAAACAGTTTACTTTATTAATAGCAAAAATCGGATTTGTCAAAAACTTCAATTTTGAGTTCCCTCGTTCTTTCATCTCCTTCAAGAAATTCCGAAAGATAATTCTGGTTCGGAAAGCCAAGGTACTTATTTCCTCACGTCGTCTCCGCTTCCTCTCCTTCTAGCCGCAAGTAAATCTACCTTCGGAATATATAGGGTGCACAAATTCAAGGATCCTAGAAACTTAATAATCATAAAATACAACGAACTCGGGAGAAGTGCGGTTAAAACTCCATTCTGAGATACAATACAAAGCGAATTGCAGCGTACTGTAAGATTCAAAGTTTCTAAAGCCTATTTAACACTCCCCCAGTATTCAGAGATTCTGAAATCCAAATATATACCGTTCTAATGTCTAATCCTAAATTAAAAACATGCCACTGCAATAAATTCAACAATGCTGCGGTATAAAGTAAGACGGCAATTTAATGAGTGGGATAAATTTCATGAGTGGGAAAGTCTACTTAACGTTCTCCAAGGAAGTGAATGTATGATCATAATACAAGCGCGGCAAAGTGCTCTCCAGATAAAAGCCAAAGGCGGATAAATTAAGAGAGTAAGCCTTTCGGGACTACCGGTTTTATCGAGTCACCCCGTGTGTATGCTTGTGGCTCTCCCCGTGAGAACGGAGTCGCAGTGAGACCGACGATGCATTGAAAAATTATGAACGCCACTCTCTCGTGGCTTAGTTTATTGTTCTACGAAGTGTATCCCATTTTTTTCGCGACTCAGACTGTGTTAAAAGAGCCATACAAAGGAAACATCGTGCTTGCTTTAACATCGCCGCAGAAAGAATTGCCGGAGAAAGGATTGTCCAGTGCCCATCGTTCAACTTAATTTCATGCGCTTATGAAAATAAATAGAAAGAAAAATGTGAAGACTTTTTGTTTCTTAAGTTTAATGAAAATTAATTTCAATTATTTGAATCTGAATAAAATAGTTTAAAATACTTTCGTGAAAAGAATGATTTTGCTGAAATGTCTACACAAAGAGATTTAAAAATTTAGCTAAATATAGATTTGAAAATAATTTTATTGAATTATCAGAATATTATAATTATATTATATTATGTATGTAGAACGCTTAAGCTTGTTGCTTCTAGAATATCAAAATTTTTTTTACAATATAACTCATATTTGAATTTCCTACGTAATTATTTTGGTCCAATAAAATTATTTTCAAATCTGTATCTGGCTAAATAAATAATCTTTAAATATTTTAAATCGTTCTTTCCGTGTAAGAATTTAATTAGATACAGATATAAGAATAATTTTGTTAGATTGGTATCTAATTAAAATCGTTCTTTCCGTTAAAGTTAACTTTAAATTATATTTTACAGATAATTGAAATCATTCATCGAAATAATTGTGTAGAAAGTGCAAACATAATGAGCAATGTTGCAAAAAATTTTTATATTCTCACTTGAGCGTCCTGCAGAATTATTTTGGCAGTTTAACAAGATTATTTTCAGATATATCTCTGACTAAATTTTAGATACTTTAGCGAAACACTTTTTTCTCAATATATGCGGTGGAAAATTATATTAACATATTTTGCTGATCTATTATTTTATTATGATGTAACATTTGTTATAAAATATGACATTAATTAATATTTATTAAGTTATAATAAATACAACGTATTGGTACCGCTATATCATTATTTTCTATTAACGAAATGCAATATTTTTTCAGCAATCAATCATTTAGTATAGTACGACAAACTTTTATTATTATTTACAATAATAATAAATTATTCAAAGGCTCCAATATTTAACAAATAAGTTAAGGAGAAATAACCAATACGAGCCATTTTTTGTGACAATAATTGTGATATATTAAAAAAATAATTTTCTTGACATCTCGCATTGGCTATTTCTCCTTAATTTATTTTATTATTAAAATCGCAAGTATTATAAGTATCTGCGACAGTATCAAACGTTACACTTTCAATTTCACTTCCAAGATCCACACAATGCAATCCGATGGTCCAGTAACTAGAACCGTAGCCTCGTGGGAGAAGAGAGAATGATTAAAAAGAAGAGAACGAGCAAAAGAGGAGAGGCAAGGCTCCAAAGAGACGGGTCCAAAGAGTCTGCCCGCCACGCCGCCGGTTCGCTTCCATTTCTTTTGCAGGGCCTCCCGTGACTGCGAGGATCGTGAGAATCATCACCATTCTCGAGTCAAGCTTCGCCGAACGTTTCGACTGAGCCATTCCCCAGCTTCTTCTTCGTATTATTTACGTATATATTTTGGGATCCTAATCTCCCGCACACTTCTACACATCGAGGGTTTAAGAATTCGATTCGCCGAAAGTAGAACTTCAAAATGCCATCCATCATTTAGATTCCCAGGTGCTTTTCAATTTTTGCAACCCTTCTTGCCCCTCTCATATCCTGAAATTTTCACTCGAATTTAAATACTCTCTCTTTAAAGTCTTAAAGTCTTACGAACTCTGAAATTTAATTCCTTTTTCGATCCTTTATATCTTAATAGAATTCTTTTATAGTTTCATATTCCCACATATAATTCCCTTTTTCTTTGACATCTTTGAGCTTTGAGCTCAGAAATTTGTCAAAAACGACAACCTCTCTCTCAGACGCAAATTATTTCGAGCGACACTTTGGCAAAGTGAGATTTACATATAAATTGAGCATTATCTTTGGAGTGGATGAGGAGTCATTGAAAATGGCTTTGAGCGCACAAACGAAGATCATTGATCCCCGATCATTCTCATGCGAGGTTATAGGGCGGGGGGGGAAGGAAGGGGACTCCCCTGGAGAAGTTCTCGGAATGGCGTGCGAGAAGGCTATGCACCTGTCACGCGCCTCACCCACGCCGCTCGTAGAATCGTAAATTCGCGCGAGGCATTGTCTTCCCGTACAAGGAACGTGTTCTTCATTCGGCGAAATCGTCAAAGCGGCCCGATACGCGGCGTCTTCGATTACCGAGGAAGACAACGCGCGGTACGTGACACCGTCATACATACCTTCGAGTCGCGCCGAAGCATTCGTAAGCGTAATGGGAAATGTTGATGGCAAACTCGCTGCGAAGTGTATTTCGCGAACGAGACTTTTGTAAACACCACCACTGCTTGAGCGACGCGAAGGGACGGCGAGGGAACTCCGGGAACTAATACGTCGCGCGTCATTTTCACATTAAATGTACGTACGTGCTGCGGTAATGTAATATTGAATTACCAGGATTTTAACTTCCACTTTATGATACAATTGTATTACAATTGATTAATATTAATGTTAATAGTATCAGCATCAATTAATGTGATAAATTATACACAATTATATAAAATTCGATATAATTTTAATTGTATCATATCAATAGCATCTTGTTATTTCTATTGTTATTATTATTAATTCATTATTATCATATTAATATAACAGTTGTAATGATGTTAATATATCGCCAATATTGTTGCAACAAATCAAGGCAACTAAAAAATTGTCACTTGCTTACAAAAAAGGACCAGATGTTAAAAGAAAAAAAAAATATATATATATATAAGTATACTTTTTATTCCTTTATACAGAGAAGAAAATTTATGTTAAGTTTTCTTGTTTTAAATAATTCAAATTTCTGTGTTAATTTAACAGGAGACGGATATGTAAATTTTTACAAATTACATAAAACTTAACATAAAAACGTTACACAATTTGAAAACAAATTCTGAAAACATATTTCTTCAATGAAACATTTATTTAAATTAATACGTACTACTATACGTACAACGTATTTTCATCTTTTATTAATTTATTTCAGAATGCACGTTTTAAAACTATATTATTTTTACGTTATTTATTTACTTTATTTATTTACGTTATTTATTTACTTACAATTGTGTTGTTTTAACACTAACTGAATATTAAACATTAATTTAACACAAAATATCCAACTAATATACTCACATTACGTTAAATTAACACTTAGGTATGTTAAAAATTCAGCACAAAAATTTTAACATATTGCTTTTTTGCTTTGTACAATCAGTTATTATATTATAAATTGCACTTCATAATTAATATTACACAATACATATTATGTTATTTAAATATCTTGTGTTCAGATGAGATTCAGTATTTCTTAGTGTCAAAATAATACAATTCATAAAGTAAACAAATAAAAGTATTGTTTCAAAATAACATAAATTCTATGAATAAATAAAATATGTTAATTAAAAATATCATAAATATTAATTTTACTAAAAAATATACAAATTAGTATATCAGTATTAAATATTTTTTTACATAATATTTGTTACTTTCTAACATATTCAACTTAAGTGTCAAATTAATACAAAAATTAGATTAGACTGTTTAGGACGTTTGTGAAATATGTTAAATTTAACAAATTTCACAACTGTGTATAAAACTTTTAACAATTCAAAAAATTCAAACTCATTTTCGGGAAAACTTCGTTTGTGTCATGTCATTATTGTGCAAAAGAGCGATACAATAAGGCATCTAAGGAAGTTCTGCAATTTACATTTTGTAAGAGCCGCATTTCCCAACTTCGACGTCCCGACCGCTCGTGACTGGCCTATCAATCTGGGCTAACGATATATTTACGCAACGCCAACAGCGCACGTCGTCGAGAGGAGCTTTTATTAACCGGGGCCACGGCACACACGCGACCCAGTCACGAAACGCGCGTATCGCGCGTGCCACGCTTCACGTGGCTCGCGCAAACCGGCGTGGATTCGCGGATGGTACACCCGCGCGAGAACAGCGCCGCCTTCCGGCGATAAAATCAAGATATCATCGAACGCGGCGCCGTTATCAGACAGGCGAGTGGCGGACGATGCGCTCGGCAAAGAGACAACCGATGACTCCTCCGGAAAAGTTCCAGCGTCCCTAGACCCAGACGAGCGTGGAGTGCGAACGAAGATAACCGTCGCGCCGTGTAATCAAACTTTAGACGTTGCGGATAACACGACAGCGACGTGACGTACGGAGCGCCAGAGGAACGAAGCCTTCGCGCACTCCAAGATAACGATAATAGGAGGATAGCTCACGTTTTATTTTTTTTCTCCCGGCAGAATTTCTCTAGGCAAATTCTGAGAAATGTTTATACGAACAAAAAAAGACTAATTAGGTTAATGGGAATCAGCGCGGTATACAATGTCTAAATTGTTTGTAAAAATGTTTTTTTTTCATTCAATATTAATTAAATTTTAATAAACATTTTTTAAAATAATAATAAAATAATAATAACAAAACACATACACAACAATATTATATTATATTTATAAATAATTAATACGAGATCACATTTTATTTTTTTATAAAATTGTACTTTCTTACTAGATGTATCTTTATGAATAATATGTGGGTTTTGAAATAAAAAATCATAAAATTTTTCACATATTAATAAAAAATCATATTTCACACTTATTATTTTTACGCTTAAAAAAGAGACAATTGATAATCATGTCTTTAATCTGAGACGCGTTAGGGTTAAAATTTGGAACGGTTGGTCACAAGCATTACATTAAAAATAAACAAAAAGCTAAACTTTTTTTGGAGCGTAATTACTGAAATCTTGAAAAAATCTCCTGAAAATTCAGGATTTCTTAACAGGCATTTTTTTATTCAAAATTCCAAGATTAGAAAATTTTTTAACGTAATTTCGAAATAAATTTTTGTCGGTGAAAATCCATTTAAGGGCATTCATTGACGTCATTTGGCATATGTCTGTCAAATTTCCTGATAATCGAGCGTTGGACGTTTTCGGAAGTTTATCCAATTATTGTTGTAATTTTACATATAATTTCAAAGGAACAATATTTTTAGAAACAGACAGAATTTAAATTTAAAAATAAAAAATTCCAATTTTCCACAATCCCGCTAAAATTCCATAAAAATCGATTCCCTGATTTTCAAAGGTAAAAATGAAATCCCCTAAAAATTCCAAGTTTTCCAGAATTTTCTATGTAGTAAACGCTCTGTTTCAGCAAAGAATATATATCTTTCAAATGAGTGATAATATCAAACGTATTCTTCCAAGATTCAAAATTCTCTGAAACGGTTCCATGACCGGATGATACCAAATGAATGCATGTATCTCAAAACCGCAGCAGGAACATAAACCGCAAGTAAATACTAAATAATTGAGGTCCAGATTTACGTAGAAATAAAATACGAGATAATTATATAGTGACAGTAAGTAATTACACTCTATACTCCAAATGCGCAACGTAATATCATAATATAGCGGAAAAAAAAGATCTCTCGCGTATAAGTGACGATTATGGACTTCCGTCTCGCTCGACCTTCCACTCACGCATGTATATAATGATTTTCAAGAATCATTCGTGACAGATGCGCTTGCGTAAGTAACCTTCGCGACGACCGTGCAATTTTTCTTCGTGACTTCATTACGCGAGAATTCCAGGCCTCACTCAGGAATAGAGTATGGTGCTGGTCATATCTCATCGGCTCTCCGACAATGACTTTTTTCATCAACTATCTTATCCAAGCTCTAGCACCTCATAAGCTCATTTCATATTATCTATTTCATATCGTGGAAAATAACCGCCTCTGTTCCCCTCGTGTAAGATACTCTCGGTGTAACTATATTACGAGGTGAGTCATGATATTTCGAATAATGGGTCATATCTCTTTTTACGACGGGCAATGGGAAAAAAAAAACTTGGACGACTTAATGATGCGTAACTTCGTACAACGTTACTTCCTCTGCAGGTGCGACAAATTTGCAGGCGATACAATGTATCTATGCAGAGCGTAATTGTGCGTTTATTTCCTTTTTTTCCTCTTAATGGTAAATGTATTCGCTTTTATATAAAATCTATGTATATGTATTTTTAGAGTTTAAAATAGGTGGCGAGATATTTGAAAAACGAATGCTTTGTAAAAGATTAAAAATGTTCACAACCCATTTCTAAAACAAAAATTTTTGTAATATAAATAATTTTTCTTCAAACTTCTCTGTGTTTAATTAACAATTGACAATCTCGTTACTTATTTTGATTGCCATATTTTGAGTTATTCCAGAAAGAAATCAAAATAACCATAGTTTTATTAAATTTTTTTTCATAGCACTTTTTAATTGTAGCATTTCATTCATCCTTGTGAATTAAATATTATTCTTTTAATGTTTATCATCCAACTACACGATAAATCTATATATCACATTAAATTCATAGATTATCAATTAACAAAATTATTTTTACACTCTAATCCTAAAGAGATGACAAAAACGGACAGCTAAAGCAGAACTCACCTCTAATTGAGTATTAATTAAATAGATACTTTTTACATGTTTGAATTTCAGATTTAACGAGGCATGGATCCCCTTTTTTATAACGCCTCCCAAATTTAAATTTCATGTCAACGTATTCAAATCGAATAATCTTCCAACGCAAGTGGAAAAACGCAAAATATTCGCTCGCGGGCGGACAGAATATTTTTACATCCGCAGTTTAAGCAAATTTTGCGATGTGCGACGAAGCATTCGAATATGTGTGCGTCAGGGCCTTCTCTTTCCTCTCTCCTCTCTCCATCTCGTTCCCTCTCTATCTCTCACTGCCGCTCGCATTCGGAAATCTTTAAGTCCTTGGATGTCCGGGTCCGTTCACCTCAGTCGTGTCACGCGAGATTAAAGCGAGACCACCGCGACTCGGCTCGGCTCGGCTCGGCTTGGCTTGGCCTGGCGAACCCAGGCGAGACGAGGCGAACCGCGGACAGCGTTTTAAACCGCGAGAGGATCGTTTTGCTTTATTGTTGCGCTCGCTCGCACTTTTATATGGCTATAAGAAAGTCGCTTCCTCGAGGATCTCGACCACCGACAATGTTGGACGCGGCAACCCTTTTTTCGACCCGCTCGAACAATAGCGAGAGCAGTCCAAGTGTTTGAAGACGATGAGCGATGTTTAATAAGAAGAATAGGTATCTCGTGTACGCATAATTATTAAGTAATATTTAAATTCCTTGAACAATATGAGATAAAGAGATAAGAGATAAATGATAAGATAAATGATATAGATAAGAAAGAGGTAAGTGATAAGAGAATGATAAGGTTGCACGATTTAAGATGTGATATTAAAGTGTAATGATGACAATAAATGTATGATTTATTGATTTCGAATTTTCTTCGAATCTCCCGATAAAAAAACATAATTAGATGATATATTATCTTTTATTAATATTAATATATTAGATAATATATTAATTATAATTAGATAATACTAAAAATCTAAATTTTTCATCCACATCTAAAGACCATTTTGTAAATATAGCAGTTTGTTATGAATCAATAAAGTATAAATTTATACAACGGTAAATGAAAATTGACCGAGATATAAATTAATAAAAGCACGATATATATTTTCGTGCAATTTATTTCAGCAGTCTTAATAAGATTAATGTCGTCAATATAATCAACCTGTTAATCTTACACGAAATGAATTTTGTATTAAATCCTATGCAAATTTAAATCTTCATTATTTAAATTAATTCCAAACATCGAATAGATAGATAGATCAATCGGCGACGAGCGAATTATGTATCGGGATAATTTCCGAATGAATTAATGGGAACTTTGCCTTTGCATTACTTAAATCGTATAAATTTACGTCGACGACGTTCACGTTTTGCTGTCATGATAAAATCTCGAGCGAGCGAAAAACGTTGCGCAAGAGAGGGAGGAAACGCAAAGCGCCGTCATATTTCAACGCACACCGGCGGTGCCTCCCCTCCCCCCTCAACTTCCGTTATTTATTTCTGGGAATCTGCGGAATGATTAATCGAGCGCGCGGCAACAAACAGACCGATGTAACGAACTAACTCGCTCGCTCGCTAGCGATTTACAACTCTCGATATTACCATTTCCCAGCGAGCTCCTCGTCGAGAGTCGTTATTGCGTTTTTCTCTCCTCCCCCTTCTTTCCTCACCTGCCATCCCGCGGCGACTTTCTCCATTTCTCTCTCTCTCTCTCCTCCCCCTCTCTCTTTCTCATTCCCATTTTCTGAACACCTCCCGTCGTACCAAACTTCGCCACGAACTTCAATAAGTACGGCGCATAAACACGACGTCCGTACCTCTTCAGCTGCCGAAGTTGCTGGAAATTTACGAACTGGCCTCATCTACTTGCACACACATTTTCAAAAACAAAAAACGTCGCGGGATCGACAAATAATAATTTCTGAATTTTTTGTCGGTCTCACGTATTTTTTTTTTTAACCTGACGGATCAATTTAATAATGACAATAGAAAATGGAAGTTTCGATAATTTTGAGCACTTTACGATTATATTGTAATTTGCACTGAAAAGGATTCGAGGAATCGGGATTGAAATGTATTTGAATAATTTCTTGAATGTTATCAATTATTGTTAAATATACACTATAATTTATAATTTATTAATTGCGTTGACTTCATCCAGACTATCTTTTTTATTATTTTTTTTTAGATTTCTTGCTTTACTTAAGTTTTAATCGCTTGTCCACATTAATCCTGCCTTTTCCTATTTACGTTTAATCTAACTACAGTTTCCAGTCGGTTGCTTTTACACGGTAAATTAGTAACTCGGAGGTCAAGTATAACGAACAACACTCCGTCATGTTTAAGCTATAAAGACAGCTTTCGCTGCACTGAGTGACTTCAAGGCTCATCGCTTCGACAACTTCTTCAGGCTGTAACATGATTAAGTGCGTAAAAGTATGTCGTACTGTTACTGTTATTCATAAAAGTAAGTCTTCCAATGTTCCATTGGATTACAACATTCTATTTTTACTAATTTACTAGTTTGTCACGATTTTTTTCCGCGCCTTACATTTGTCGCAACATAATATATTATTGAGAAGTTAAATTAAACAACTGAATATATTATTACATTAAGAGTACAATCTACTCAATGTTACAAATGCTTCGAAATATTTAACTGGCCAATCAGAAACACAGAATTTTATTAACTAATTAATCAAAGAATGTTTTAAAGCAATAGTCATCAAGTGAATCGTAGAGTCTTAGATAATGAGAGATTTTTCATAGATTGTAGTTTGATTGACTATCATGAGGTCTGTTCTTTTTGGCTGAATCTTCCTCTTTTTTCCTTCTGAAGAGAAAAGAAAGAAAGATGAACTGGTGTAAAAGTTCAGCCAAAAAGAACAGGCTTCTAGTAAAGAACTAAAATAGTGCTGTGATCACGTGATTTAGTCAGCTAATCGGTATCCATATTGAGTACTCGCAAGAAATTAAAATGACGGCAAAATAATCTAACTTACGCTCGTTTCTACCGATGTAGAACTTTATCTCAGTTCAACTTCATGTTTTTCTAAGAATTTCTTAGAACTAGAAAAAAATGAAGAGTCGAACGAAGATTAAAGTTTAATTACATTGGTAAAAATACATTTAGAGAGTAAGAGCTTGAACACTCTGTAATCTTTTCACGAGACAAATATGACGGCATTGCAGAGGTGCATAGGGTGGACCACGTAAAGCTCACGAAAGCCTGTATACTCTGCAATAAAAAGTAAAATATTGCCATATTTATCTGAATACCCGGACTCTTGTTTTCTCCGAGGATTTTATCTTCAACCTAATTAACTCCGGTGTTGAAGCTCCTTTAGAACTTTAAAACCAAAGTTTAATGATATAAATAACTAAGTAAAGAATAAAAATACAATATGAGATGATACAAATAAATCAATAAATAATATAAAATGTAATACGAAAATATAAATAATCAAAATTTCCTATTTTACATAAACGGAGGAAGAGAAAGAAAATATGCTTCTTGATACAATCATATACTTGTTGTAAATTTTACTACGGTTCACATGTCTAACGTAATAAAGGGTTACTACTGAAGAGCAAGTTAAATTACACGCAAGAGATCGAAAACGTGCATCTCGTGCAACTTCGACGGAGAACCCAAGCAAAACTGCCACTCGCAATGTAATAACAGATTACCGATAACGAGTCCGCGCGAACATGATGGACTTTCTCCTCCCGGATCTCCGGGATGAAGGATGGAGGGAGGGGTGAAAGGGAGAAGGGACGCGAATGAGGAATTGCGCCGGGATTCCGCAGAATTCGTGTATTTACCGCCGCTTTCTCGTACCAAGCTGCAGAATTATGCATCCGCGCTTGACAACTTCGAGAAAGCGTGGGATTCCATGCCGCATAAACGCGGAGCTCTCGTTCTAATCTGCGGACGAGATGCGCGCAACTAAAATGCACATACATACCGGGTGGCCCCGTGAAAGATTTTCGCTGGACCACATCTCTCGTGGAATTTATTCAGAACGCTAACATGGAATTGCGGTATGTTGTGTACCGCAGCTTGACAAATACAGCTCGTAAAATACTGCATATATCAAATAATGTAGGTATAAATGCGGGTGTACATAGTACAACGGTTCACAAGAAGATTGCAACCGTTGCGACACTTTTTTGTCGATGACGTTGTCATTTTTTTGTGATGCGTTTCAGAACTCAGTCCTGCTCAGAGCGATAAACGTAATGATTAGATCCGTCAGAATCAACCGCTCCGGTGAGCAGATTGCATTCTGAAATCCATCGAAAAAGAAGTGTTGCAACCTTTCTGTGACCCACTGAACAAGCTAATTTGCAAAGTAATGTGTTTTGTGTCAAAAACAAACTAAAAAGAAATAAAAGACGGACTGATATCTTTAACTCTTCGCCTAACATGAAATTTTTAATTGCTTCTGTTAGCAATTAAAAGTCTTCGAGAAACAAAGTAAACTTTTTTTATTGTTCCACATAAAATGTTCTAAATAACTTTTCAAGACTTTAACAACGAGTTCTTATTATCATAAAGGCCAAATTGTATTTTACTTATTTTTTGCAGATTTAAATTCATCTACCAGAATTCACAATCAAAATATCGATGATGCATTTAAAGACTTCATGTTGTCGGTGAAATGTTAATAAAAAAAGTTATTATTTATGTAAAACTGAAAAAAGTCTGGTAATAATAATCAAATCTAATTAAAATAATTACTTCGGTGAAATAATTTCACAATTAAACGTCCGATTAATATAATGTCAACTAAAAAGCTAATTTTATTTTTCTAAATATTATATTATACTTTTATGAATTGAAAAAATAATTTACTGAATTTTATTAAATATTTGTTTAAACAGTACTAACAAAATATTTATTTACAGAAATAAATATTTATTCGAAATAAAAAATTAAATTAAAATAATATATACTTACATTTAGTAAATATTTCGTTAGTATTATTCAAACAAATATTTAACAAAATTCAATACTTTTTTTCAGTATAATTATAAAATAATTAGATAGAGTATTGTTACATTTGGTAATATTTATTAAATATTGCACCAATGTTTATGTTAAGAAAAATACACTTGATAACTATTAACAAAGCAAATTTTTTAGTCAACGTTAACAAATTAATAAATTAAAAGAGATAAATAATAAGAGTCGATAAATGCATTCGTATATAATTTGCATGTGATATTTTTAGATTTTTTTCGTTTCTTCAGGACGTTGCCGACGGGTTCGAGAGATTTCTATTAGAGCACCATATATAAGGTAAATGCGCGAGTGCGCTAATGTCCACCGGCTTGTGTGTTGGGCGACGCGATTGTAGTACGGATGTTCATAAAGCCGCGAGCTATTAACCGTAACACAATGGGGCGTGCGATGCAAGCAAGTTGAACACCGAAATTTCTTCGTTACGCGCCGCGAACTCAAATAACGCGAGAAAATCTGCTCTCGCAAGCGCAATTGAAAGGCCATTATTAGACCGGTCGTCATTTGGAACAAACACGAGCGATTCTCGGACTGCAAAACACCGACCGAAACGACGCCCACAGAATTTCAGTCGAATCCAATTTCAATCGATGCCTATTGAAAATCGTACATGTCAAACGTGTAACTTCAAACACAGACACTCTATACAGTTATACATTTTATTAATTTTTTCATATTTGCGTTGCATTTTCATTACATTTTTTTATATTATACCTATATTTTGCGTCGAATTATATATTTAGAAATTTTTTATTATTCTGTTATATTTTAACTATTTTACACATAAATATTTTATAAATATTTTATAAAAAGTGAATAAAAGCAATATACTTTATAAAAAAGTCACGAAAATAATACTGAATTTAGTTTTTTTTTTTTTTATTTTTTAGTTTTAAAGAATATACTATTCCTTTTCCCTTTATAGTTTACCGTAACCTTAAAACTTTTAAAACTTTAAACTAAGTTCGT
>NW_012130099.1:1825747-1837141 GCF_000143395.1 Atta cephalotes | reverse complement strand
AATTAAAAGTAGTAAATAAAGACTAATATACTTAATAAAAGTACAACTAAATAATACTGTTATTTTTAGTTTTTTTTTTTTTTTTTTTTTTAAGGTT
Organism: Atta cephalotes; assembly: GCF_000143395.1. Lineage (NCBI taxonomy): Eukaryota > Metazoa > Arthropoda > Insecta > Hymenoptera > Formicidae > Atta > Atta cephalotes. The sequence continues at coordinate 1,837,044 of NW_012130099.1, read as the reverse complement.
AATATCATCTTCCTTTCATTGTACACTAAATTTACAATGTCAAATTATACGCAATTCGAGTTATTTTTAATTATTTTTATAGATCAACATTGTTCATTCAATATGACGTTAATTAAAACTAGACTTAAACAATTTAACTCAAAATGTATATTAAATTTGATTGAAAGTTTATTATTTACTAAATGAATACATCAATATGTATACTATTTACTGTGAAACTAACTACAGAAATGGATTAATTTACATTTTAACATACATTTTACAATAATAGCAATGATAAAAACGATAAAGAATAATAACAATATGAAAGTTAAAAATAATAAACGTTATTTTTTTATAATTCGAAGGATTGTATCATCATTGCTTCTTGAATATCTAACAATGCATTTATACTTATTTTTATTTCACATATTTTATATTTGATTTTATATATTTTTCATTCATTCTGAGTTAGTCAGTTTATAAATTCTGTTTTTTTGCTCCTCTAACTCGAAGTTGATAATAGACAATTTCGTCAAATTTCGCTGGAGAACGAACTCGTTTTCTTTTTACAGTCCAGAACAACGAGTAGCCTGCAGTAAACCCCATTGCATCCCCCGCTCCCACGTGGACTCGCCGCAGCTTTCTTGCTCGCGCTGACGATTGGCCGACAATGGGAAAAGTTAAGGCCGGTAACAGCATAGTCGAAACTCCGAAACGACGACGATTTCCGAACTTTCCAAACGTAATTCGAACTACGCCCCCGCAATAGCGTGCGCGCGTTCGCGAACGATCGCGTTCTTATGAAACTGTTACAACAGTGCCGTTAAGGACGAGGACAGCAATTCTCCGACTGGATTAACCCTTTCGATATCCCCCGTATCGTATATTCAATTCAAGTTTCACGAATTTCACGTGGCAGTATTGACAATCGATTAACCACTGAACGCGTGAATTTTCAATATAAATAACTTAAACATTCACATGCGGGGATTATTATTATATTAATTTATACATCACTGTTAAATTCATAATGCTAAATTACAATTTGAGTTATTTTTAATCCATTTCCGTAGGCCACCTGCTATTCAATAAGATAACTCCGGTATATACGCCGCACCTATCGAAAACTTAATTTATTAAGTTATTATTTACTATGTTTATTATTTACTATGTTTGTAGTAAACGAACTATATCAGTAGAAATTTTGTACTGTCTACTACTATGAAAAAAATATTAGAAATCCGAAATATTTATTTTTCATATTAAAAAATAAATTTTTTGAAATCCTTTATTTTTGCCACATATCTCACAGTGCACATAAATAAAACAAATAATGCATATAAATAAAACGTATAAATAACACAAAACGTACAAATAACTTATAAAACGTGTTTATAAAGTTTTATTAAGGAATAAGAATGGTAAATATGTATATAAAGTAATAAATAATAATTACAATCTTCCTATATATATATTACAAGTGTTACGACATGAGGTATGTATTTCATATAATGTGTCCATTGCATTTAGTGCACTGAATTTAATCTGCGCATTTTGTATGCTTTGGACATAAATCCCGCTTGCTAAAAATGCTATCCCAAATAGATATACAAGACAATAAACTAAACAAAGAGTATGAAAGCAAAGCACTTTTATTTATTAGTATTTTGCTACATAACATGCTTTACTATTCCATTACACGTATGTATCACGAAATAATCATAAGTCTTTTACACGCCTTAGTAATCATTTTGTAGATTATAATTTATGATGGCGTTATTTATTATTACAATGACAAATCAATTCAACTCACAATAATTTCATTAATATTAATGGTTAGAAATCATAACACAATACTAATATAACATAAAGACAGAGTAATTGCGGAAAAATTATCCCCACTCCTTTTTTATTTTTTCTGATTTCTGCAGCATAAATCCTAGCGTGGCGTATTTACCGGAGTTACCCTATATTATTAATTTAACTAAAACAATGCTAAATAATTTAATTTAAGAAAATGTATTGAATTTGACCCAAATTTAGTTTATTATTTACATATGTTATTACAGACGTTTTCTTCGAAATTAACTATAATAAAAAATAACAAAATGTTATTTAACTCAAAAGATTGAATTACCACTGTTTCTTTAATATCTAACGGTGATGTAATAGGACATAATAAATATTAATATGTAAAAAGATTAACGTGAGTCTAGAGAAATTTAAAAAATTTCTTCAAAAGAATCTTTATAAAAATCATTTTAAACGATCAAAAGACATTTTTATATTTATATGTACATAAGTATTCATAATTATTTTGATGACATAGCTGATTTTCTTTTTTAGCTTATTTCTTTATGTGGAAAGAATGATTTTATTAAAATATTTAAAAATTTAGTTAGACATAAATCTGAAAATAAATAAATATAGGTCATCAAAATTATGTAGGACACTTAAGTTGGTTATTAGAATATCAAAACTATTTCCAGCATTATTCGTTACGCTTGTTGAATGTCCTACATAATAATTTTAATAACACACAAAATTATTTTCAGATCTTTCAAATTAAATTTTGAAAGACCGATAAAATCTTTCTTTCAGTGTAAAATATATCTGTCACAATTTGATTATATTCAAAAACTCATATTTTTTTCATCAAAAAATTTCCCAGAATGCAATAGTGAATCTACTATTAATTATAATTCTCAATGCAATATCCTTCGAAGTGTCTGGAGAGAAATATCATTAAATATATTTGAAAAATTAATTAACTAAATATCTAAAATATGAAGCTGTAATAGAAACAAAGAGGGAAATTTTTATGAGAAAACAATTTTAATTTTCCAAATATCCAATATATTCCAATATATCAACCTGTGACATATTTTTTTTTTATTATTTATTTTATTTATAATGAAAAGGCTCAAATTATTATAGTTATGTTATCAAATAAAAAAATTACGTACAATGTGTTTTATTCATTTATTTATTTTTAAGAATATCCGAAAACTTATAATACAGTAATAATAAGTATTCATTAATAAATAAATAAACTCTCAATAACAAACACAATGTAATCTCCAAGCCATTTTATATATTAGCAAGAAAGATCAAAAGGTGCTGCACTCGGCAAAACCTCTATTTTCCGCGGAAGATTTTCGAGGCGCGGATAACGAGCTTAAAGCCGTTTTCGCATTATTCAGCAGCTTCGGACACCAATTTCCCGCGGAACATATTGGGGAGTGCAAGAGAAGACACGAGGCCGTTACGTCTACATTAAAAGTTCACGGAGACAGCTTTACGAAGCGACACCCTGTAATTACCAGCGGGCCAGTAATGACCGCCTACACCCCCACTTCCCGGTAAAAGTCACCCCATTTTTCAGAGCGCTTTACACACCAAAGGCGAGTTTCCTCGTCATTCATTAAACCTCCCCCCCCCTTCCCCCTTCCCCCTCCGGAGATATCGACTAGACATTTCCGCGCCACTTCCATAAAGATCTTTTTCCCCGACACCTAACGCGATCATTAATTACCTTAATGAAGGTCCTCTGTTTTGATTTTTACTTCATAACCTGGCATTAATGCTGTTTTATTTCCGAAAAAAAATTCTATTTGACCTGTAAGTGACTTTAATATATCGCGAATATAATTTTTATTCGATTAAAACTAACGGTTTAAAAGATAATAAATGTCTCACACGCTTTCTCAATTCTTTACCCTCCAAAAAGGAACGCGAAGAACCCGGAAGATTAATAATACCTCTATTCGGAATTTTATCCGCACTAGATAATGGACTCCTGGGAATTGCATAACGTTTAATATAAGACACACTTTCTTTGCATAGAAAAAAAAAAGGTTTAAGTATATTCCGGAAGAGAACATACAAAAAGACACATTCAAGAGGATTTTATTGTTCGAAGGAACAAAGCGAGGACGGAGCGAGGATGAAAGGAATCGCGCATACGGTTTTACGCGCTCCAGAAATAAGAGATACGAAGACAGAATATTTTACATACAAATGCAAATCGCGACAAATCATGAATTATAGATAGGATTCGAGGAATATTACGTAAATATAAAAATATCTGTTTTTGCACATGCGTTCGAAGAACTCGACAACACGTCTACATCCGTTGAAAATATATTATTCTAGAGACCGAGAAAAATAATCACAGAAGTTTAGAAACTTCTTGGCGCTTACAATAGTTAACAACTGCGTTAAAGAAAGCGCATTTTTGTACATATTACAACTGCGAATAGGATTACCATATTTGAATCATAAGAAAAGAATATGCACACTTTTTAAAAAAAGATAATGATATATCCAATAACGAAAGGAGGGAGTATAATATTTTTTATGTTAAATGTAGATATTTAATAAAATGAAACTTTTAGAACATAATTTTCATTGACAATTTTTATTAATATAATTTTAAAACATAAAACTTTAACTAAATTTTAATAATTAGAAGATTTACGGCTTTAAAAAAAGCATTCTAGGAGAAATTGGGGCCTTTAGGGTAATCCAGAGTGTTTACACAGTAATATGACAAGTATGTGATTGTTACTTTGTTATCCACTTCGCATCTAGGTAATCGTAATTAAACCGTTATCTCGCGTATACCGTTAATGATTTTTGCGGTTTTTGTAAAAGTAATTTTTAATCATTTAGAAATGCTTTAATATTATCTTTGTAGTAAAAAATATATGTATAATTAAAGGTCAAATGCACTTCACATCTTTTCTCACTTTATTACGTTACAAATAATCATCACTTATTTTTTTGATATATATATATATTTTTATCGCCGTTTTCTATATGTATTATACATATTAAATGTGTTGGGACACCATAGATCGCACACTAAATACTCGTGAGAAAACAAGGCAATACAAATATATGCATTAAAATAATAACTTATAAGCCTAAACAATTAATTTTGTTTTACCTTCATAAGTTTTGTATCCTATCTTCATTCACACTGATCAGTATAAGTTTATTTATGGATTTTTTATTTTATTAATTATAATTATTAGTTGTAATTATATTTTATTATATTCGATGACTATGCTAAAATTGTCTAAGTGACTGAAATTTCTTTTCAATTTTTATCATTATTTTTTTAATAAATCTACTTTTTGTATCCACCATTCATATCATCGGACAAAAATAAAAATATATTTTTATGCGGTATACATATATATATTTGATAAATATATATTGATTTTTGTGGGAAAAATAAAAATATATTTTTATTTTTGTCCGGCGGTATGAATGATGCAAAAAGTAGATTTATTCAAGGAATAATGATAAAAACTGAAAAGAAATTTCAGAATATATTTTTATAAATATACATAGTTGTTTAATTACATCAAAAAAATTACATAAAAAAAAATGATACATAAAATCTTATATTTAAAAGAGAATTTAAATTTTGAGAATTTAAATTTTTGTGCCTGGGTCTCCCTATTTCAAAAGAAATGCCAGTCGCATGCACACACAACAAAAAAGTAACATAGCATAAATACGTTACTTTTAGTTTGTGTGGATGGTAACCCTATCTGCGAGGATCTCTTTCTATAACGGATTACGCGAAGTCGAACTCGAAGATCCGGATATTAAGGCAACGTGTGCCAAAGCTTGTTGAGAAATCGAGGAGAAAGGGGCACAAACAAGCTCATTATGGAGCTCCTCCAAGTTATACAGTAAAGCGATCTGAGAGGATTATGTTCGCGAAGTAGTTCGGTCGAGAGTACGGATCGAGCGAGAAGAGACGGAAATTAAGATTCGATCAAGCGTGATAGAAAATGATTTCTCACCTCATTCGAGTGTTATAACAATGAAAGGCAAAAAGAGAGAGGAAGAACATGTTCTATTACACCGCGTGAAATAAATTAATGAACGTATAATAGAAATAGCTCACGTACACAATAAATGGTAATAATGGTAATTTCAAAGAGTAAATTAACGTAACAACAAATATAAAAAGAATAAATACGTATGATTCCTTCGAAAAGAAAGTGACATAAATAAAAAACATAAAATTGTTCAGGAAAGAGAAAAGAAAATTAAATATTTTAAAATTAATTATTTATTACGACAGTATTAAATATAAGTTAATTAGAGCTAATCATATTGCTTGTTTCAAGTTTTCTAGTATAACATATGTCTGTTAAACTGACACAGCCACTTCAGCATAATCGAATAAAATTACACAGAAATTTGGTGCTTTTTTGTTGCTAATTTGCCCTTTCCCGATTTTGTTGCTTCAGTCAATTTCAAAAAAACAATGGCTGTTCTAGCATACATACATAAATAACTATGTGTAAGAATTTGGGGACTGTTATATGTACATAGTCATTAATACATTTTAGAGATGATTATATATATAAATTTATATTGTAAGAAATCGATTAGAATAACGTTTCTATTCGAATAATGAAAATAACCTAATACAAGTCGAAACGAATGTTATATTTAATTATTTATTCTCACAGAAATATATACCTATATATTTTCTAAAGAAGATCTTAGCAAAAATAAATTTATTTAAAACTTTAAAGTAATTTAAATAATACTTAAAAATTTTTAACAAATTTATTTTTGCTAAGATCTTCTTTAGAGAATATATATAATTATTTTAGAAAATATGTATAATTATTTTAACTAAATTTTGAGTAACTTTCCTTTCAAAATTAGATAAAAGAAGAGTTATTTAAAAATTACTTACAAATTTTATACAAATTTATTTTTACTAAGATCTTTAAAAAAATAAATAATTGTTTTAGAGAATATACAACAATTATATATTGTAGTTTATAGAATTATTTGATAGAATATAAAATTATTTAAATCATTTTATTTAACAATGATTTAAAAATAATCATTTTTAAATTAACGTCAAATTAAATGACTTAATTAAAAACAAGCAAAAAAAAGGTTAATTTTATACAAGTAAAAAATAATACCGCAAGGTTGCTCCACTGGTGCCTGATGTCTCGTCCAGACCTCCTCTTCCTCTCAGAATATGATTAACATCTCGCACAGGACACTCGCGTAAAACACTCGCGAATAATAAAATATAATATCGCGCGCGGACTATAACTTGAGTCCGATAACTTGAACGGCACTCCCGAAACGCGCGACGCGACGAACCGGCTGCGGTTCGTTTATTTTTAAATCAGCGGCGAGGGTAGCTTCCCCGTTGGATTTTTACACAAAAAGATTTTATTTAAAAATATCTAAAAATTTATCTAGCTATATACGTTCAGACATATCCGAAAATTTTTAGATGCTTGAGAAAAACTATCCTTTTCGTGTAAATATCCTGAGCCTTTTCACCACGTCAAGGTGTACGTGAGAGGGAATATAATCTGAAAAATGTAATATATAGCTATTATCTAATATAGCTGTTACTATGCAATCGGTTAACTTTTAGAAACGAATATCACGTCTGCAATTCGTTATCGTTGCGAAATAAAGAATCAGAGCAAATAAAAGGACTGAATCTTTTATTTAGACATAAATGATTAGAGTAAAATGAAATAGGCTAGAGATTAAAAAAAAATGTTTCTTTTATTACCGATAAAGTTTACGGTTAATTTTTAAACGGATCTCCGAAAGGTGTTCAAAAAAAATTTTATTAATTATTAAACCATATTCATTGTTAAAGCAAGAATCGCGATTTTTTTGCACAAGAATATTCATATTAACATTGCTTTTTTTCGTGTGTGATACCGTTCGTATAAACAAGTAGCCGTATCGCGTGCCGCTCTTCTTCACATTGCTTTTGAAAAGTATAATCGTGAAAAATACTAGATATAATACGAAAGTTTTATTTCAAGTTTTATTTCATTAATACATAATACGATTACTAATACAATTAATTATTCATAAAGTTTCGTATTATATTTAGCATTTTTTACGATTATGTTACGAAAAGAGAATGTAAAGAAGAGCGGCCCGTACAAGCTTCGGTAAGACAATGACTGTAACTACGCATAAACATGACGCGCCGCTCCGTGCCACCCCATGCCATCCCTACTTCAAGGTCGCGCATCGCGTCTAACTGTCGAAATATTATGCGTATTACAAAATTAGTAAAATAATCTATTCGTTTTAATATTCTTCGATGAATATTACACGATACTTTATTATACGATTTACGTTTTATTTTTTGAATTCGTTACGCACATAATTCATCTATATCTTAGATCGGTATTCATAGTGTCAGAACTTGTATTCAAGACCATCTTAAGTACAATTTTAAGAAGTTCACGAATCATAGGACCGTATTAACGTCTTAAGATAATCTTGAAATAAGAACGGACTATGAATGCCCCTCTTAAATATCTCTAATTCATCTCTGTAAACGTATAACATGAATTCTACTTATACTCATTATTATATTTATTCCAAAATATGTTATAATTTAAAAAATGTTTGCATTTATATAATAAATATAATGACTTATTATTTATCTTTATTTGAATATAAATCATTAAAGAGAGTAATAAAGATTGAGATATAATTCTTAGTACACACCTTAGTTTTGAGCAACATTACTATTTGGGCATCCTTACGTAATTAATCGTCAATTCGTGTTCGTGAATATTTAATTTTTCGTAGATTAATGTGCGACGTCCGGAGCGATCGTACCACACGTGTGTCTCCCTCCGCGTTCGCCGAGCGAATGCCGAAGTGATGACGTAGCAACCACCGAGCCGCTCCCCCCTCGCTTTCGCCCCTTGCTTTCACCAGGCGCCGTTTAGATTATTGCGTATGAAAAATATTAACGGTTTATTCAATTCTACGCATTTTGATAAACGGGTATTGTCGTACATTTCGCGCTTTGCTTTGTGGCATCTCTAGCCCTTGTTAAATCATATTAGGTGTGAGAAAAAGTTCGTGGCGTTTTTTTAATGCCATCTAATGGGGAAAACGCCACGAACTTTTTCCCATACCTAATATATTATAATATTTGCGCGGTAAATCTTGCTTGTAAATCAATACTTGTGTGTGCGTGCGTGGAGCATTTTTGATATTCCAACATTACGTCTCAATTTTTATCATTCTTTTAAGTAATTTATTAATAATTAAAGGTTGATAATATTCTATACATCCTTTATATAAAGATACATGAAAATTTTATTAATATTAAAATAAATTTTAGTAATGTTGCTCAAACTAAGGTATGTACTAAGAATTATATCTCAATCTCTTTATTACTCTCTTTGATGATTTACATTCAAAATTTTAAATTTTTTAGCTGAAAAAATTAAATAATGATTGACAAGATATTTGATACTTTTAGCCAAAGTTACATTTAGCGCAAATTGTTCCGCAATATTAATAAAATTTGCATGTATCTTTATATAAAGGATGTATGAATATTATCAACCTTTAATTATTAATGAATCACTTAAAAGAATAATAAAAATTAAGACATAATGTTGGAATATCAAAAATGCTCCACGCATGTATGTACTGATTACACAAGTACTGATTACGTTTACAAGAACCGCGCAAATATTATAATACATGATTTAACAAAGGCTAGAGATGCCACAAAGCAAAGCGCGAAATGTACGACAATACCCGTTTATCAAAATGCGTAGAATTGAATAAACCGTTAATATATTTCAATAATCTAAACAGCGCCTGATGAAAAGCAAGAGACGAAAGCGAGGGGGGAGTGGCCCGATGATTGACTACGTCATCACTTCGGCATTCGCTCAGCGAGCGCGAAGGGAGATGGACGTACGATCGCTCCGGGCGTCACACATTAATATACGAAAATTAAATATTCACGAACGCGAATTGACGATTAATTATCTAAGGATCCCCCCCCAGAATAGTAATGTTGCTCGAAAAGTAAGGTAAGAGTTATATCTCAATCTTTATTATTCTCTTTAATGATTTACATTCAAATAAAGATGAATAATAAGTCATTATATTTATTATATAAATGCAAACATTTTTTAAATTATAAAACATTTTGGACTAAATATAATAATGGGTATAAATAGAATTCATGTTATACAGAGATCATAAGTTACAGAGCTATATAAGAAATATCTAAGGTATTCAGAGTCCGTTCTTATTTCAAGACTGTCTTAAGTAATGTCTTAAGACATTAATACTCTCTGATTCGTGACTTCTTAAAATTGACTTAAGACAGTCTTGAATATAAGTTCTGACACTATGAATATCGGCCTAAGATATAGATGATATTGCATAATGAATTCAAAAAATAAAACATAAATCGTATAATAAAGCATCGTGTAATATTCGAAGAATTTTAAAACGAGTATATTATTTTACTAATTTTTTAATATGCATAATATTTCGACAGTTAGACGAGCGATGCGCGACCTTGAAGTGGGGATGGCACGGGGTGGCACGGAGTGGCGCGTCATGTTTATGCGTAGTTAACATACAACCATTGTCTTACCGAAGCTCGTACAGGCAGGTAACCGCGTTGTGTGCCGTTCTTCTTTACATTCTCTTTTGAAACGTAATCGTAAAAAATACTAAATATAATACGAAGCTTTATAAATAATTAATTACTAGCAATCGTATTATGTGAATATTCATGAAATAAAATTTTCGTACTCTATCTAGCATTTTTCGCGATTATGCTTTTCAAAAGAAATATGAAAAAGAGGGAGTACGCGACACGGCTACCTGTCTATACGAACTCGTGTGTATCACACACGAGTCATAAAAAAAGCAATGTTAATATGAATACTCTTGTGCAAAAAAATCGCGATTCCTGTTTTTACAATGAATACGGTTTAATAATTAATAAATTTTTTTTTGAGCACCTTTCGGAGATCCGTTTAAAAATTAACCGTAAACTTTATCGGTAATAAAAGAAACATTTTTCTTTTTTATTAATCTCTAGTCTATTTCATTTTACTCTAATCATTTATGTCTAAGTAAAAGATTCAGTCCTTTTATCTGCTCTGACTTTATTTCGCAACGATAACAAATTGCAGACGTGATATTCGTTTCTAAAAGTTAATCGATTGCATAGTAACAGCTATATATTAGATAATAGCTATATATTACATTTTTCAGATTATATTCCCTCTCACGTACACCTTGACATGGTGAAAAGGCTCAGTACTCACAGGATATTTACACGAAAAGGATAGTTTTTCTCAAGCATCTAAAAATTTTCGGATATGTCTGAACATATATAGCTAGATAAATTTTTAGATATTTTAAAATAAAATCATTCTTTTTGTGTAAAAATCCAACGGGGAAACTACCCTCGCCGCTGATTTAAAAATGAACGAACCGCAGCC
>NW_012130099.1:1804506-1825727 GCF_000143395.1 Atta cephalotes | reverse complement strand
GGTTCGTCGCGTCGCGCGTTTCGGGAGTGCCGTTCAAGTTATCGGACTCAAGTTGTAGTCCGCGCGCGATTATATTTTATTATGCGCGAGTGTTTTACGCGAGTGTCCTGTGCGAGATGTTAATCATATTCTGAGAGGAGGAGGAGGTCTGGAAGAGACATCAGGCACCGGTGGAGCAACCTGCGGTATTATTTTTTACTTGTATAAAATTAACCTTTTTTTGCTTATTTTTAATTAAGTCATTTAATTTGACGTTGATTTAAAAATGATTATTTTTAAATCATTGTTAAATAAAATGATTTAAATAATTTTATATTCTATCAAATAATTCTATAAACTAACTTGTTGTATATTCTCTAAAGTAAAATTACATAATATATATTCTCTAAAACAATTATGTATTTTTTTTAAAGATCTTAGTAAAAATAAATTTGTATAAAATTTGTAATTTTTAAGTAATTCTCTTTTTATCTAATTTAGATAAAAGGAAAAATTACTCAAAATTTAGATAAAATAATTATATGTATTTTCTAAAATAATTATATATATTCTCTAAAGATCTTAGCAAAAATTAATTTCTTTTAAAAAATTTTTTTAAATTTTTAAGTATTAAATTACTTTAAAATTTTATTTTAAATTACTTTAAAATTTTAAACAAATTTATTTTTGCTAAGATTTTCTTTAGAAAATATAGGTAATTATTTTAGAAAAAATATAATTATTTTAGAGAATATATAATTTTTTATGTCTAATTAAATAATGGATACAAAAAATTCGATGCTTACAAAAATTATATTTCTAAATTTGCATGATTATTTTTTAGTAAACTGCATGCGTTCGTACAGTAACTATTTTTTAAAGTTAAATGATTATTTCTTTATTCTGTTTTAATTTGAATTTATTTGTTACAGAATCATCGTAGCGACGTTGCAGATTTAACTCCACTGTTGCGCATCGGTTGGTGAGTCATGAATTAATGTTTTTATTGAGGCAACGGTTATGTAATAATTTTATTAATATACCACACATATATCTAAATGCATATATAAATCAATTTAAAAATTATTATATAATAATTAATAAAAATTAACTGATAAATGTATATATATCCGTTGCCTTAAAATGGATAAGTTGTGATAGATTTAGGATAAACTTAATTCTGAATTGTGCAATTTACTGTGCATACACTGTTAAATTTTAATATCACATTATACTCAATTTAAGTTATCTTTAATCCTTCCTATAAGTCGCCACTGTTAAATATCTCGTTAATTTATCTAAAACACTAAATAATAAATTGAATTGGAAGGAGGTACGAGTCAAGCTAGATATTTATTCTAAATGTATATATTCTGTGAGAATAAATAATAATTAAATATGACATACGTTTCAACCCCTATTGGATTATTTTCAAGGTTCTAATAAAAACGTTATTCTAATTGATTTCTTACAATATAAATTTATATATATCATCTCTAAAACGCATTAATGAATATATATGTACATATTATATAATAGTACTAAAATGCATTTCTTACGCATAGTTGTTTATGTCTATCGCTAGCAATAGTTTATATGATAATTATTGCGAGCGACAGACATAAACAACTATGCGTAAAATGGCTGTGTCAGTTTAATAGACATGTATAATATAGATATTAATTTTGTTACGTTATCCCTAAAAATTATCTCTATTTTGATTTGTATCATATTTCTTTGAAAAGTATAATTTGAATTCAATTTATATCATTTTTCCTAATTAAAAATCAATACATTTAAAATACAATCCGCTAATACGAAATTCGAACATTTTCAACCTAGGTATATCACTTTTCTTGCGGGAGTGCAATGTAATAAAAATATATTTAAAAAATTGTTATAATTAAAAAATATCTTTATAAATCAAGTTGAACATCTCGATATAAAAAATTATATTTTCTTCTCTCTAAATATTTATTTAATATTTACGCGTGTGTAAATATTAACTGTTAACATTCATAAACCTCTTTTTGTGTGTTTCACACACAACAGAGGTGTGGTGATTTAAATCGTTCGGACTATTTAAAGGTAGAAAAAATGAATTGTTCGGCAAAATGGCGGTTTATCGACTGCGACAAATCAGCGAATTGCATACACATTTTTACGAGATTGATTTTGATGGGATTTCTATACCAGATACACATCCCGCGCACTTAGCGAATAAAATTAATCTTTGATAATACCGATTGACGTTTCAACGACAAACACGACGGCTTTTAACGATGAAATATTGAAACCCCCGGTATATATATTCGTTCGTTCGATCTTCATTCGTCGGTTCATCATTGGCGGATTTGTCACTCGTGTCAACTCTTCGTTCACTAGTTTCGGTCCGAGTGATTTTTGTTCAACAGAAGTTCAATCCGGATATGCTGAAATCCCCGGATTTCTGGATTTTAGTGCTAAATTTTTAGTGCTAAAAGTGCTAAATTCAATTAGTTTTAATACGCATGTCTCGATTATCCCTCGATTAAAAAGTATATGGAATGTATGAAGTATGCGTAATTAATTAACTACAGCCACAAGAAAACAATTAACAATAGTGCTCCATTTTTACATTATTCTCTGAATGATGTCATCTGGAATGTACATATCTTTTATCGTATTATCAATAAGCAAAACGTACACGGGAAATGATTGTATAACACAGTTACTGCGAGAAAATTGATATTATTCATGCTGTAGTATTTGGAAAACAATCTGCAATGACTGTTCTATGAAGCACGCGAACTAAGACGATAATTTATGTTGCGTACTTTGCGTATGAAAGAGCTTCGCGTTTGTAGTTCACTATCAAGAATCTATTGCCTTTCAATATAAAATTATTTTAAAGGTGACCCTACACGATCAATAATACTATCAGTATTAACAAATATTGACAATATTATTGATTGCGTGGTGGTTAATATTGATGGATTGACGTAGAATACTGATGAATCTGGATTTTAATTCTCAAGCATCAGTATCGCTTTATTAGGATCCATGTCACAGTCCAATAGATAATGTACGTAAAACTAAAGTGAACTAATATTGTCAATAATATTGATCGTAAGAATATTGATACATAGTCATATTGCTAATTCAATATTAGCAATTACTGAATTAGCATTACTGATCAGTATTATTAATTGTATGGGTCGTCTTAATTTTGCACGCAGTCTTCTCGCAGTATTTTATATTGTTTTATTATTCTATTATTCTATTATTCTGGAAGGAATGTCTGTCCCCCAGGAAATATTCTCGGTCATTTGTACTTTTTAATAGTCTGACCTTACAAACAATAGATCTGAATATACACGGATGCGTGTTCGCGCAACCTTTCACATGTACGCGGAAAAACGTACATTCGAAGAACTTATTTATTTAGAAGAAGAGATTTAAAAAAGATTAAAGAAAAGACCCACCGAGTTTTAAGTGGAACTCTGACTACATTCCAATTTGAAAGAGATTTCGAACTTCAGACCTTCAGGTCAAAACGAATCTTTGGATATTTCGGGATATTTTCAAAATAAAATTTTCTATATATATATATATATATATATATATATATATATATATAAATTAAATTCAATAACGCTTGACATAAAAACTTATTTTCCTTCTCTTTAATTATTTATTCAATACGCTACATGTACAAGTATTATCCATTAATATTCATAAATATATATTTTTTATATTTCACTCTAGTGTTGACTCTGATCTAGTTAAATATTAACATATGAATTGTAAAAATCGACTGCGACAAATCATCAGACCGAATACATAGCGCAAAAAGTTCTTTTAATCTTCTACAATGTGGGATTTTTAAAGTACAGTCAGTCCTTTTTGTAAATTTTACGAAAACGAATAAATAGGACTTCGGTATCGCTTTCTTAAAAAAATTTGATAATGTTGAGAACTTGTGATTATGTGTATACAAAGACGACAGTATCCAATTTTTTGTTTCGTTGCAAAAACAAATAAAAATTCTGTGCCTTCAGCAACTCATATTGCAGATTTCTCTCGTATTTTAAATCCTTTTGATGCTAATTTTAATAAGTATACAAAGATTTTGCTTTTAAAATAGATTTTCAGTGCTTTATATCATTTCTTCATTGATATTGCAATATTTACGAAGACATACATAATTCATGAAACACTCGAAATTAAAAAAGAAACTCCAGAAAAACTTAGTAAATTAGAGAAAACACAAAAGATATTCATTTTATCATTGATCAAATGATAGGAAAACTATGTACAGAATTATATATACAGAAAATCGATCGAACTATGATATATAATATTTTTATTTTAGAATCTTTTTGAAATAAAGTATTCATTTTGAAATAAAAGAAATTTAATAATTAATCCGCTAAAAGTGATTTTATTACTTTTTTTCTAATAAAAATTTCATTTTTTTACTCATAAAAATTTTCATTTCCTGATGCTCAAATATTTCAATCTTTTAAAGTCAACATCATTATATTACTTTTTTTTTAAGTACATTGTATACTCTAAATATGTAATCTAAAAGGATTTTCACTCCTTTAAAAGTTAAATTTTTAACTTTTAATATATTATGTTTTTCAAAACTTTTATATTTAAATTTGTAAAAAAAAAATAAGTAAAATACAATCCCCGGCTTCCAGGCTTATGATAAAAATTTATTATCAAAGATTTCACAAGAAGAATTTTTTCAGACTTTAATAAAGTCCAGAATAATAGAAAAATCTGCTGTGAACTTTAATGCCTCAGATAATTGCTGAAAGACTGTGATCGAAAATTTCACATTGTTAGCAGAAGGTTACTTGAAAGATCCTCCGAGTTCTAAATGGAACTTCGATCACATTTCAATTTAAGAGGCATTCAGACTAAATCGGGCCAAACGAATCTTTGGGCGCTTCGGGATCGAATGTTTCCGAAATAAAATTTCGCGCGACAAGATAAGCGCGATCTACTCCTCGCGACGTAAATTTATCGCATATACATAAGGGAACAGAGCAGACAGAGCTTCGAGAGCCAGGGCTCTCTCGCGCATCCTCTTACACCCCTGCCTTCCTCTTGTCGCCCCCGCCGTTCCATCCACCTCGTCGAGTGCACCTGCGTTTCTGCATACACATTGCATTTCCCGGTAAGCGGTAACGTTTCCTAGAACGAGCGACATTTCGCACATATACGCCCCGTATCGTATCTTCTTTGCCCCTCTCTTCTTTCTTCAACCGTCTTCGGCGCTGTACTCCTTCTTCCCATTAACCGAGTCAACCGATCATAATCACTCATAGAGATCTTTTGCAAATTTCTCGCTGAATTAAAACAAGGCGATTCACTTTAACTCATTAATATTTAACTCTAAGCATTATGCTAATGCGTTAACTTTGTCATTGTGCCGTTATACCGGGTGCCGGTTGAAGTCGCGTGAGGTTCAAAGGGGTAGCATGCGGATGCACAACGACAAAGGCGTGACACCTGTGTGCACGTTAATTATTTAATCGTCTATACCTTCCCTTTGCGACGTCGCAAATTGACCTCGTCGAGATTATATCGTCGTTTCAATGGTTAATGCCGCCGACTGCGGCAATCGAAACACCCATGCACCCGGTGCACGCAGACCGAGGGACCGACGCAGGTGGCGGTAAGTAAGAGGAAGTAGGAACGCATTATCAGCTTCTCGGAAGGCAGTTTTACCTGAGCGTTACGCCATTCGCTCGCGTGCGCGGCTACATGCCGGTCACGGTTGCCAGAATTCGCACAATAGAGCGCGGCGAGTAAAGAGCGTCGTTAAAACATTTGGGACAAGAAAACGTAAGGCGTCGATATGGTTAGATAGAAAGCGTGCGGCTTACTTAGGTAGGTCGCAACTTCTCGGAAAGTTGAATTATCCTGTTGAAAATAAATTAACTTGAAGAATAGCATTGTGTTTTAACCCAGAATACAAATAGCCATTTGAGAAGAGGAGGAGGAAGAGGAGGAGGAAGAGGAGGAAGAAGAAAGAGGACTCGTCTATGTTACACAAGCAAAAAATTAATAATGAAAACATTTGCGTGACACGCAAAACAAGTATCTGTATTAAGATCTTTTACATAATAAAAAAAGATCTGCAAGAATCCGTTCTTTTACACGAAATAACTCTATTCAAGTTTGAAATTTTAATTTTAATTTCACACATTTAATCTTTATATAACTCATTATATAATTCCAACTACGTTTTAATTTTTCGTATAATTTAATAATCTCTCTTCTACTTAAAAACAAAGTTCTCTGTAATATTACTTTCTTGTTTTAATTTCTTCAGCGTCTATAATAGAAAACGAAGCTTCATTCTGAAGCTACGTTTTCGATTTTTTTTAGGTTTACAATTATTGAGAGAAAATTACAGTTAGCATTGCTTATGTTAAAGATGTATCTGCATAACAGTCCCTAAAAAAACAAAAATTTGAAGTTAAAAATGTGTTTATGCGAAATAGTTGTGCGAATAATCATATTTTAATCAACACTTTTTTATAGTTTCTTCACTGCGTATTTATTATTATTTTTTATTCTTATATCCTATCTGATATTTAACTTAAAAAATGATAACAATATCTCAATTTTTCAGGAAAAATTTTTTAAGCACTTGAAATGATTTATGCAAAGTTCATTGCGATTCAATAATTAGATATTCCGTAAATAAACAAATAGGCAAATTTTTTTCGTATTTATTTATTTACAGACTAATCAGAGAATTGCAATGAAGCTTTGCATAAATTATCTTGAATAAAAAATTTTTCTTAAAAAATCAAGATTTTTGTCATTCTTTAGTTAAAATGTTAGAACAATAAAGAATGATAACAAATACGAATGAATAAACTAAATACAAAAAGATATTGTTGAATAAAAATATGACGTTACTCATACAATTATTTTGTATCTAATTTATATAGAGAGTGTAAATATTAATATATTTTTAACTTCAAAGTTTTAGGAGCGACTGTACGGATACATGTTTAAAGCTCGAAATCGATTAGATTGTTAAATTCTTAAATTCAAGAAAACGTTCGGTTCGTTTGCGAATTGTGTGATTTCAGGAGAGCGCCCGCTATAAAAACGCCTTTAACGTCATAAATCTTGACGCGGAAATTAAATTGCGTTCTTTCAAACGATAAAAGCATGCCGCGCTACCCGCGGATGCGCCATTAATTTTCCGATCAATAATACGGTGCATATACTGCACATGCACGGAAACATCTGTATGTGCATGTGAGAGTGCACGCGCTTTCACAGCCGCATCTTTACAGACACACGGCAGCGTGTTTGAAATTGGCAGGATTTGCGTATGCGGTGCAGCGACGAGAAAAGAAACAGTTGCATTGTACGATTCCTAGAATGCGATTTCACTCGCGAGACAACTGAAAGTTTCGCGGCAACTCGATAAAGTTACCGCGCAAAGTTGAGCGGAACTCGCGCGACGTGAAAAGGGATAATTTCCTACGTCTTTTCAACGTTGAAGACACGTTTTATAAGGGGCAAAGGCACCCGAATATCACTCCCTTTTCGTGGAAGTCACACGCGTGGAATACTGATAAAAGAAAATGCCCCCGAGTAATTTTCTATCGAGAAGAACCTACCTCCTTTCACTCCATTAAAAGGAATCTTTCTCTTTCGTAGAATTAATCTAAAATCAAGTTGAGAATAACTTCCTTAAAAATTAAAATTCTTCTTACATAAGTTGATTGTTACTTTATCACGATTTTAAAAATAATCGCTTTAAAAAGCTCCTATTCCATTTCGTGGAGAAAAATTCTTTGAGAGAAATTTTTCTTCTTCCTTCTAAAAGAAAAGTTATGAGAGACATATACAATAATTTTAATTTGTAATATTAAGTACTTTAATAATTCAATTTCCGTTCTGCCGATAAAAAAGTCACCTCGGAATCCATATCTATCATTATATATACAAGTTTCCCGGAAGTCACCCTATAATCAGAACGTTTGCAGTCTCACCATGTATTAGGTCATCGCCCACGACTGCATCAATTATTGACAATAACGAGCGAGCTATAAGACAACTATATAAATGATACTCGGAAAATGACCGTGCAAACACGCGCATTGGACGTACAACAAACGAGAACAAAGCCACGCACACAACCGGAACAACGAGAAGTTACACGATTCCGGAAAACGTTTTTGCGCTATCCCTAATACTCGTATCACACCAGCGATTGGAGATTGCTATCTACTTTCGAATTTGCTTCTCTTCGCTAATCAGAAAATAGCTGCTGTTGCCAGATTGGCGGAGATTTTTTTTCTTTCCGCCGAAGGATTTTTTTGGAGGTATACAAAAAGTTTTGGAGACTTTTTGGGGAACTTTTTTTTTTTGGGAGAAGAAAATATAAAAAAATATCCAAATTACTGCTAAAATATTTAGAAAATTTGCAATATACAGGGTGTGTATCTGAAATAACGCCCACTAATCATATAGTGCTATCCCTAACAAAAAACTGCCAATAGGGCTGCCAAGTCTTAATTAATCCTAAATGAAATCTGTGTTCCATTGGCTGAATTTTAGGATTTTAGGGTTAAGACCTCCCCGAATAAACCAGACATTAGTCGAAAAGTCCTTTACTATTTTGCAAAATTTTTTTTTAAAAACCCTAAAATGTCTAAAATCGACGTACAAGATAACTTTAAGATATCTTTAAGAATTCTTTAAGAAACATCTTCAAAATATTTCACAAAGAACACTGAAATGTCTTTTATACATCAATTTTATCCGTTTATTCAATCTTTAGAAATTAATATCTCGTTAACTATTGCGAAAATTGGAAAATGATAGAAGACTTTTCAACTTAGTTTTTTATTAGGAATAGTACGTATGATTAGTGGGCATTATTTCAGATACATCCTGTAATGCATTAAAAGAAAAGCTTGCTGCAGCAAATTAGATGATAAAATATAGCATTTTTAATTGGCTGCAGCAGTCAATTTTTGGCTGCTTAATCTTAATTCACAATGTCGGTATAAGATTTCTATAGGCTAACACAATCAAAAATTGATTGCTGCAACCAATGAAAAATATTTAGTCAACCTTTTCTTTCAGTGTGAGGATAACTTTCAAACAGACCTGGCTAGTAGTTTCTTTCTGTCAAGAGATGCAAATGCGAACGCAATCTCTCATCGCCAGTATGATAAGGGCATAGACGCGGGCATAAATGCGGGTATAATGCCGATTAGTGAATAATATCTACGTCGTGCACCTGCAACTTTCGCGACGAGCACAATGAAAACGTGACGCTCCATCACGTGCGTTAAAAGAATTACCTATCGTGCAAAAGCGAAAGTTTCGCGATTAAACGCAGCTCTGCCTTGGAGAGACGAAATGAAATTCTCCCCTCCAGGGAAAATAACGAAAGCAAAAGCGTCAAGGTTTTATGCAACGCGATTCGCTTCTGCAATTCGCGAGATTTAATAGCGAAAGATCGCTGCACACTTAAGAAAGAGTCTAGTAATAATTATCAAATATTAAGTGAAATAATTCCAATCAAACATTGATATAAACAATCAATGTAATAACAACAAAATATTTAGAAAAGTAAAATTATTTTTTGATTACATTAAAATGTAATATTTCAAATATTTGATTAGAATTATTTAACGTGCGAGAAATCGCACTGTTTGACAATTCGATCTCTTTGATTGAAAGAGTCGAACAGGAAAAAATTAATTGCGCCGCAGAGATTATTATATTTATTGCACTGTCGGCGATGTATTTACTTTGACTTCCAGCGAGAGAAAATCTCATCTGCGTCGTAAAAGTTATTACTGGCACAAGTCGTTTTTGTTACAAGACAAGACCTTTTAATTATAGATATAATTAAGCGAAAGAACCGGAAGAAAGAAATGATGACCATGTTCATCGTGGAAAATAAGAATCCAACAGTCGTAAAATTAGTAAAAGTGAAGATCCGAGGCAACGATCTATGTCATAAATTACGGAGCTCGTAAATCCTCCTTCGCTTGAATCCGCGTTTCGTTTACATGACTCGCGATGAACTCTCTAACAGAATGTCATCTCTAACAGAAATAGAAATGAGTGAACGAATACGCCTCCGGCATATAGATGCCGTCGTTTCTTTATACATTTTCTATTGCTAATTAGTAAGCCATGACGCATTCTTGTCAAGTTCCTCGCGTCTCCACGTAACGGTAAATCCGACATCATCGACCGTGGAAACAACGACGACATTGATTATTTTGCACCTCCGTGCATTCTCTTCACTGAAAACAGTCTAGTAATACCAAACATCGAGTGAAATAATTTCAATCAAACGTTCGGTTAGTATAATAACGGAAAATAATTTTATTTTTCTAAATATTTAATAAATATTACAAAATTAATAATATAACCAACCATTTGGCAATAATTACTAAATATTTCAAAAAGTAAAATTATTTTTAGTTATATTAATCGAACGTTTGATTGAAATTATTTCATTCAATATTTGATAGCTTTGACTACCAGACTCTTTTTAGAGTGTATAAAATTTATATATCATTCAGTTGCTTTTTTCCCAAATCTAATCATCACTGCAAAAAAAATTGATAACAGAATGTTTACTGTAAAATCTTGTAAAAAAATTCCCAAAAAAATTCTTGAATTTTATTCAGCTATTTTTGTTCAAAATTCAAAGATAAGATTAGACTTTTTTAATGCTTTGAAGAACTAAAATTGGAGTGCCAGTAACGCAAATAAAGTATATATTGAAAATTAATAGAAGATAAGATTAATTATAATAGATATAGTTTTGACCGCTGTATTTATCATGTTCTACAATTGAAACTGCGAAACTTATACAATAAAATAATATAGGAAAGTGTATTAAAATATAATATCAAAATTACTTTACTTTGCTGAATCTTCTACTGTCTTTCTATTGTAATTTTTTTATAAAAACTGGCGAGATATATGAAAATGTACGTGAAAACACGAGGATGTGTACTTATTATTATTAACTGATTGTCAACATTTTGCATTATCAAGAAAAAAATTATCCATGCAAGAAAAAATGTTTTCAAAAGAAGACAGAATTTAAAATAAAAAATAAAACATTCCCGATAATAAAATTCTATCTCTGATTTTTAAGGAAAGAAATTCCCCGAAAATTCCAGATCTCTTCCAGGTTTTTCAAAATAATAAACACCACTAAATAATCTAGATTATAGTTACTTTAGTTAATTAATTTCAATCAAACATTAATACTAATTAATTAATTACATACGGTTAATATAACCAAAACTAATTAAACGCTAACTTTACTTTCCTAAATATTATCTTACTTTCTAATTATTGCCAAGCGATTGATTACTTATGATATTTGGTAATATTTACTAGGTAAATCGGGTGAATGCTGCAGCAAAATGCGTACGCTAAACAAAATACATTTTATAGCTGTTACCAGACTTTTTTTCAGTATGTTTCCCTTCGAGCGTGGCCAGTGTTTCTCTTCCGTATTTCCGAAAAACAGTAACTCTACCGCCGTGGAACATTTGCGACCAGGATTTACAAAAATAGCGCTGCTAGATCACGAAGCGATATGTATCTACATCTCGGAAACGCAATTTCCGACCCTCGCGGCAAAATATACTTTACATACTGCTTATTCGCGCTGCGGTCCTTTTTTCAAATCCCTGACCTACCTATAAAAGTTTTACGATAGCCGTTCATCAAAACATATCTCTTTCTCTTTCCGCCTATCTTTATCTCTCTCCCTCTTTTTCTCTCGGATATGCGGTTTCCATTGGCGGATGATATCGCGATATGATAACGAGTCCGCTTACGCGAGAGATTCGAAACGTCCATCCGCCGGAAACATCGAGATCGATGGGATCCGGTTTTAACGACGGTGAGAACGGACGATACACTGTTTCATATTCGTATTGGTGGTACCACGTTATTTTCCATCGAAACTCGATCGCGGATAATCACGACGGTGTCCCGTGATTCTACCGCACGGGATCATTAATTCACAATGTCGAGTCAGCCTGCTAATTCAACCAAAATCATCATTTTACCGTAAAAAAGAATTATCGGATTACAAATTTCAACGTATACATTTCTATTTATTGACCAAAAGTACACTGTTAGAAATGTTTTTAAATCTCTTTTTTAAATTAACTTCTAAGTTACACAATTTCAACTTAATTTCATGACATTATATTATAAATTTAACGTGTTTATAACTAAAAAATATATATTGTGTATATATACATAAAATTTAATGTATTTTTCATGAAAATTTATCAAATTTAATGTAACGTATTAATTTAGTGTAACGTTCATTTAAGTAACTAACGTTCATTTAAGTAACTGTAACTTAATTTTCAGTTAAATCATTCATTACTTTTAATTTCATTCATAACCACGAGCTTCATTTACATTTAAAGTCATACACTATTAGAAATGTCCTTAAATTTCATTAAATAATTTTAAGTTACACAATTTGAACTTAATTTCATGACATTACATTAAATTTAATGAAATCATTTATAATGAAATCATTCATTACTTTTAATTTCGTTTATAAGTTTCATCCTTTGCATGTAAAGGAAGCTCGTGGTTATTCTATTCTAACAGTGTACAAAGCTTCTTCACAATTACAAACATTAACGTGAACTTTCTATATACTTAAAAAAAATATGAATGTGAATTTAAAACACTATGCGGTGTCTATATATAATAATTCTCATTATATGAGTGTTAATATTAATTCTTGTAGATTTAGAGCCCTTGGTTTTTATGTCAATACTATCAAAGTGTGGATTTAAAACCATAATGTTTATATCCACACGATGAGAATTGTACATATCATCATATAATTAATCTCACTCATATTTTTTAGAGTGCGTTTAACGAAAGATAAATTAAAACAATTTTATTGAAAAATGATCACAATTTTAATATTCTATTAGTTTTCCTTTAGATTTGATGACCACAATTTCCAAAAAAAATTCAATAAATTAAAGATGCTTACAGTCAAGACTCTATTATTACATTTTGAATACATTTATACTGAGAGAAAAGTATTGATACTTGTGATCATAATTGGTAAAATAATTATGATTAAGAATTTCATTTTATAGTTATTGTTGCTGTGCTATAAAATAAAAATAATGATAACCAATTCTCTTAAACGTGTGAAAAAATTGTACTATAAATTATTATAATTTCAAATAAGTAAAACATCAAACTATAACTGGTAAATAAAGTAAACATTTTTATTCAGTAAATCGCAATTATAATAGATATAATTATTTTTTATTAAATTTATTTTTATTATTTATATGTTGATAATAATTAAAAAATATATTTAAAAAAAGATTTTCAAGCAGTGTGTATGACTATTATTAATAGCATAATTAACTATATTTGGATTAAAACAATTATAAATAATGTACAAAAATGTAAAAAAATGACTAAATCATAGTTAAATTATGGTAACAGCAACCATCTTTTTTCTTTCAATGTACTTTCTACATTTAAAAACGAAGAAATTTGAAACGATAAATATATTATGTACCGAGAAAAAACAACTCAATGGCACATCAAAATTCTTTACGATTTAAAGTCGAAAAATCCTATCATTTGAATTGAGTTTTAATTTCGTAGAAGATCGAGTGTCGCTCTTAGCCGCGCTTTTCGCATTTTCGCGGTGTAGAAACGACTAGAAATTCAGCAGTTTGCAGAAAATACTTCATTTTCCCATTTGATGCATCCGTGATCTCTCTTAGGAAGAGAGGAAGAACGGGAAAAGCAGGGAACACGTTGACAGACGTCGTTGGCCGCGCGAGCTCAACGCACACATCTCTCGTCGGGATTCTCGTCGAAATGTCAAAAGATTCTCTTGCGGCTTTCGCCACCCCACAAACCCCATCCTTCGTAACCCTTCTGTCATCCTGTCCTTCATTTCCTCCTTGTTCCCCACATTTCCCAATTTTGAACATTCACTCCTCCCTCACCCTCTTGTCACATACAGAGTGTCCTATTTGTCTCAACGATTGAATTTCGTTGAATTAAAGACGGGGAAAATCGCGATTAAATTACTACTCGATCTGATTGCCGATCGAAAAATTAGTTTATCTCATCAAACGGAGCAAATCTATATATACAATTGGAAAATTTGTGTTAAATCTAATACACTTCACGTGTCTCAACTATCCGCTCAAATTTTTGTTATTTAACAAGATAAATATTAGTTAGAAAATAACACAAATGTTATAAAATAATGATTTTGAAAGCACAATTTGAAAACGAATTGTGAAAGCGTATTTTTTCAGTAAAATTAAAACATGTAATATATTAACGCATACATTCATGTTTTATTTATTTTTTATTTAGAATTTATTTTTTAAAACTACATTATTTTTATGTTATTTGTTCACTGTGTGTCATTTTATTATTAAGGAATATTAAATATCCAATTTAATATAAAATATTCAAATAATATAAAATCACATTATGTTAAATTAACATTTTTACTGTATAACAATTTGAAATTATTTTATTCCAAAAAATTATCTTCCTAAACTGCACTTTCTGTAATCTTTCCCCGTTTCCAAATGCTGAATACTGATTTAATTTTGAACGCGAAGAGTAACATGAAGCAAATGTAAGTGGATACAACTGAAAAGTACAGCTCTTCCACATTATTGGCAAACATCTCTCGAAAGTTCCAATCGCTCATCGACACAAAGTTGCGACACGAACACGCTGACCGAGAACGAAACTGCTAAGCCACTGCTCTTCCCTGTCGATTCGGCGAATAGGACTTTGACGCACTTTTCTCCGTAACGAAATCGCGATTACGCTCTCTCAAGCTCGAAGATAAAACAGCCTTCTGCGAAAGCTTCGTTCTTCGAAAGTAATACAAAATCATATTTTTCGTAAACTATTTATATGCCGCGCTAAAGTATATAAAAGCCTTCAAACATAAAATGCCAAACAAAGTATTACCTAATTACTAATATATAATAATTAAATCATATTATTAAATAAGGATTTCTTTAAGAAATCGGAAGAATAATTTGGAGAAACAGATTTTTGAATTCTATAAAAATTTTTAATACAGAATCAAAATAAATTAAAATAAATTTTTTGTTTGTTTAATCGAATTATAAAATTGATACACTGACTGAATGAGTCTTCCACTTTAATCCTGATTAATATAGAGTAACTATCTCAATTACTGTGCCTGTCTTTATTAATGTGCGTTTGTATTTCGATAAGTCATAAAGAAAACTAAGACAAATAAATAAGAGAAAATATTTTTTTTTTGTTAAATTAAATTATTAATCCATACAATACCATAAAATAATATTTTTTTAGTATTAAAGTACTTTAAATATTTTTCGAAAGATATGAGGAATTTATATGAATCCAGTAATATTTATCGCAAGATTTTTAAGCTTGTCCGTATTAATGCCTTGTATTGGAGCTGAGAACGTTGTGTTATGAGTGTACATTGAAATAATTTATTAATGTTAACATAAACAATTAGCTTAACTTTATTACCTGCTTTAGTAATTATAAAATGTTAAAATGAGTCAAATGTGGATAGGCACACAAATTAAGGACATATTAATAGGGCCAAAATAGAGGACTAACAGGAACAAAAACATATTTTCTATTTTTGTCAAAAGCATTAAAGTATTAACATTTTTTAGATTAAAGAAATATTATAAGAAAAAGTAGTTGAAAAACCGTTATTGATTGCAAGCAGATAAAATTAAAGTTACAATATTTAATAATTAATTCAATAATAAGCAAATTGGCTGAAAGGCACATCAATAGGGATAGTTATCCTATACAAAGAATTATTAAATTCTCTCCGACATTCCCTATAAAACATAAATTCATAATTAATGCGATAACTGCGTATTAAATTCTTCACCCTTTATTTCACGACGAAACTCGCTGCGAAATAACGTCAGTTTGAGAACTGCTGCTCTCGTAAGAAATGCATCGTGTATATGCGCACGTAACACACGTATATATACACATATTGGAAAAGAGGCGTCTCTGAAAAGTAGGAAACGACTTTCCGCGAAGCGATTATCGGCTTCCGTTATTTCAAAATAGCGTCCTCGGCTGACCCTTACTCGACACGTCAGGATCATTATCCCTAATAATGCGAGTGTGTCATTCGTACATGGAGTAACGTTCGCGTTTCACGATTGCACAAGATCATTCCGCGGAAGACTGACACTTTAACACTTTCAGCCCTGACGCGGATAAATGGACGCGTCGCGTCGCGTCGGCCGCAAATTGCGATCGAAAGCACGACGGTACGGTTGTGATGGAAACGCGGCGTTCTTACCTCGTAATACGATTTGCGTTGTTCAAGATAAAGAAGCGTGAAGGCTTGGAGAACCGTAAGCTGCCACTTTAATTTGTTTTTGTACGTATCGTTGAGGCTCAATTCATTTACTATGCCGAATTGCCGTGCTCAATTCATTTATGTTGTATGTATTTATAATATAATATTCATTTATATTATACACCAATTTCATGTGGTGTAAGAATATAGGTGTTGCTCGATTGTATTTCATTGTGGTCTTCAAAATGAGAAAGTCCAAATACTTTACTGCAGACCGTATTGAGCATCATATTTACATTTAAAAAAAACGAGGCTTTCTGTGTGAGATATATTTATTTACTAGGAAGACATACGAGATGTGATGTTTAGAGCTCTATGTTTATGAGAATAGCACAAATGATCGCCATGTTTAATCTAACAACTATATTAAAGAATTACTAAGTGCTTATTGGACGATACATCAATTAGATAAAAAGTGGAAATTAACCAATAATAGAAAAATACGATTTTCGGTAGATAAAAGCTGATTCCAGATAAAAGTAATGCGCTACTTTTGAGTCTTGTGTTCACAATGCTAGAAAGCTGCCACTGAAAAAAAATGATCTGGTAGGATTAAATGGTAATTCTGGTAGAAAACGGACAAATTAGAATTTTCTGCTAGAATTCTAGTTAAAAAAAAATTAGAATTCTAATTGATATAATTATTCTGATAAAAATGTAAATTCTAGTAGATTTTACCAGAGATATTGTATCAAGATTCCAGAATTCCGGTTATCTCAATTGAATTCTAATAAATTTAATCAGAAATTTTTTTCAGTATGTGTGTGAGAAAGAAATTAATCAATCACATTGCTCATGTGATCAAACTATTCAAATGTGATTTGTTAATTCTTTCTCTGTCCGAGATGTTGGACCAATTTCTAGCATCATGGACACAAAACTTTATAAATATAGAACTCTAGTTTAGAGATCTTCAAGTGAGAATACATTGGATACTATATATTTGATCTGCCATATTTTTCAGGACCTGCTCAAGATAGAATGAAATAGCCACGCATCTTATTCTATTTTATGCTTCGATCTTATCTTATGTTAAGCAGTTCTGAAAAATATGGCAGACAATCAGAAGTTATCTAAGGAACTGCGCACAATTGAAAGAACAGGGAACAAAGAATAAGAATTTCAACCATACTGTGGAATACACAGTTTCTGATAAGTTAAAATTCTTATCCTTATCCTTGTCCTTCTTCTATTCTCTTTTGATTGTGCGCAGCTCTTTAGATATAGATAACTTCTGATTAACCGCCATATTTTTCAAGACTGCTTGGTACATAAAATAAGATCAATGTGCGAGTCTCTAATCGGTGTCCAATCCTTCAAGTCAATCCTGCACGGTCAATAATTCTGTCAATATTATTGACAGTATGTGGTTAATGTTGATGGACTGACGTAGAATACTGACGGTGATTTGGAGTTTGAGTCTCGAGCATCAGTATCGCTTCATAGGATCCATGTCATATAGATATTGTACGTAAAACTAAAATGAAATAGAAAATAATATTTAATTGAACTCTCTGATATCAATATAATTGAAACTCGTACAGGCAAATAAGAGTGA
This sequence comes from Atta cephalotes, assembly GCF_000143395.1. Taxonomy (NCBI): domain Eukaryota; kingdom Metazoa; phylum Arthropoda; class Insecta; order Hymenoptera; family Formicidae; genus Atta; species Atta cephalotes. The sequence continues at coordinate 1,807,740 of NW_012130099.1, read as the reverse complement.
ATTATAATACTAAAGTAAAATATATCGTCAATAATGATACTGATCGTATAAAGTTGTAAATATACTAAAAATATTGAGGCATACTATCAGTAGATATTACTAATCATATTATTAACCGTGTAAGATCACTTTTACTTGAAAATCTCTAGTGACGTTACTGCAACATATAAATCATGCAGTGTTTAACTGCGGAATGTCCTAAGAAAAAAATCAGTAATTTTATAGAGTGGAAACACTCATATTCTTACCATGACTGCGTCAAATTTGTTTTATGCAAACGTCAATCAACATCGTTGATAATCAGAGTGGATTATGATTGCTGCAATATTAAAGCGTGGTTTAATTACGCCCGACTGGCGATGACTGTTTAAAAAGATTATTGCACTGCACTTTGATCTGACACGAACGAATATGCACGTCACGCAATTTGTAAATTGCAGAAACACAGCATGTTTAGTTTGCGAGCGTGATTCAATTTGTATTCTTCAAGTAAATATATCGGAAGTTACGCGCTTTTCATAAATTGGGTAAAAGGGGTGGGTGGTAAAAGGTAACCAAAGAGAAATAATGACTCCATGTCGAATCGTATTAATGATTGAATCTGTTACTGTTATCCAGTACAGAATGCATTTTTCATTAAGAAAATTTGAATTTAAAATAGAATTTCGAATTGTTTTAAATAAATCACAATTCTGATCGCTCTCTAGAAAATAAAACAGGTGAACTTTCTAAACTCCTATCGCACACAAAAATAATTCCATATACATATAATTCGCCGCCAGTCGCTTCAAACTCCCAAATCTCGACTTCCATTTCTCGACTTTTGAGCTAAATCAAAAATCCATAGACATCAGTGGACCAGCAAACAGAATAGAAAATTATTCTATAGAGGTGAAAATTCAACGGATCGTTCCCTAAAAACCAATATCCGAAGCATGATGAATCATGTATGACCGCGAAACTCCTTCGCGTCTCGTGTCAATTCGAAAAAAAAAAAAGAGCGCCACGCGAAAAAATCGGAGAAATAAAGGAACAGTAGAGGGCGAGGAGAGGAATGGAACAGAGCTTACTTCCGGCGGGCAATTGTTCTGCGGAATTTTATGCGCGCACGTACAGCTCGCCAGCACCGGTCGGCACCGAACGAGCGAAATCCATATCGCATAAAAGCATCTATTTGTACCCTTTTGTTCCGTAGCGGCGTTCGCGCGCAATTAACGAGCTTACGCGAAAGCCGCCTCACGTGTTTCGCGACCATAATTCAATCCTTTCGAATCCATTTCTCCTTCTATCCCTATCTCTGCCCAATGAAAACTAAAAATGGGATATACTAGAATTAGAAGATATTTATGGACCCCTGATCCTCAAGCAAAAAGATTTGGGATTATCTTCGTCGCATTTTCTGAAAGATCTACCTATAATCCTATATGTTGGATACAACTCTCTATACTTATTCTATTTTGTATATTTTTACATATATTGGGCTGGAACAAAAGTTCGTAGCGTTGTTTAAAAATTCAAGTAACTGAAGCTTCGTTAAAAATAAACAGAATTTAAATTTATAAAGAGAGGATTTTAAGGTTTAAAATCTTTATTTTTGAAAGATGTCTTTTGAATTTTTATGAATTTGATCATTTATATATATATATATATATATATATATGTAAAATCCTACGAAATGGAAATTTTCCTCTTATTTTGTGGGCTTATCATGTGCCTAAAAAAAAAACTTGAAATTTTTTATTTTCTAACATAAAAGCTTCAAATTTTCCCTACAAAATTATTTTTTAAAAATTCCTAAAACTTTGTGAGTTATTGCGGATTAAATAAAAGAAGTATTTTGACTCTGCTCATAATTAAATTAAAAATCAATAACTGCGTTCTGCAGAGAAAGCAACTTTACAACTGTTTTAAAATTCTTCAATAGATTGGTTCTTACTGATGATTTTTTTATGGATCGAAATATATAAACCAATCATATTGAAGAATTTTATAACAGTAGCAAATGCTTTCTCTGCTGGACGCAGCCACTGTACCGCAATTTAAAAAACTGAAATTTTGGTCTATCAATTGATATAATTGCCAAATTTTTGTAAAAACAAGAAGATGAATAAGACAACTGTACACTATTCAAAAAATTTAAAATAACTTGTATCTAAAATAAATATTTATTATGTAGTAATAATTTTATGATAATATATTATAATACTAATTTTATAATAATATTATATATAATATATAACTTATATACATATATTAATGTTAACGTTATATAATAATATTATCAAACATTAAATTAAATTAAATATTAATTCAATATTGTTTGATAATTGAATTCATTAAAATTTTAGCATGTAAATTTTTTAGATTTTTTCAGATTTAAGGTAAAATTAATTGATGTAATTAATTGAGAAAGATATTTTTACTTAATTTCTAAAAGTAATACTTCATTTACTTGAATTTTTTTCACAATTTATTTTTAGATATTTCATTTTTGCTCCCAAAATAGATGAAATAACGGATAAATAATCCGTCGAATGAATCCTCCCTTTCGAAATAAGATCGTGATAATAAATCATATTTACTTCCATGCTTAATCATATCACAATTATATTTCTGGAATCAAAAATTTCAACTTTCGCTTTACTTTCGCGCTGTCATCTTGACGCTTCCATCAGCCCTCGGGACTTCGTCCGCCATTAAATCACAAGGAAGGCAAAAAAGGGAAAAGAAATCCGCGGTCGACGAAAGAAGTTCGGCGAATCGCGGCTGCATTTTTTTCCGTGAAATTTAATCAAGGCTATCCGTCCGAAAGCGATCGAACCGATCCGAACGCGCCTAAGCATAATTTCGTGCGTGTTCATCGTCGACCTGCAGAGATGGACATGGCCGATAAAGATGTATCAGGTGGAACGAGAAAAAGACGAAAGAGCTTAGAGAAGAAGAAAAGGAAGACTCTCTTGAACGACCGAGAGGGTTTCAAATTATATACTTCAAAAAACTTAAAGACATCATAAATTCGGGAAGCTTCAAAGTTTCAGGAATTAATATTACAGTATAATAATAATGACTTATAGAAATATTTGCATGAAAGCAAATATAAAAACCATCACCTTAAAAGAGGAGGTGTCAATAATATTGTTTACAAGCAAAAAATAATACATAATAAAATAGTACATATATATATATATATATATATATATATATATATATATACTATAATAAATAATATAGTAT
>NW_012130099.1:1796859-1801017 GCF_000143395.1 Atta cephalotes | reverse complement strand
GCACGCGCACACACACAGAAATAGAACATCAACCATATTACTCTCTATTCAATATATTTTATCCGAGAATTAATATTATATTATTAAATCAAATAAGAAGAATCAAATACAATCAAGATTTAATCTTTGTTAAGATCTTGTATTAAGATCTTAATGCTTAATACCTTATATTTCTAATAAATTTTTTAATACATTCTCCAAATTCTTTAAACTGAATGCCGAACACAACAGGTCTTTAAAAACGCAGTTCTAAACTAAATTAGAATAGTAATATTACGAAATAAATCATTAATTTAATAATAACGACGCTAATGAACATCTTGAAATTTATTGCGAAAAATATCATTATTAATAATAAAATATTATTTTGAGTATATATAGCTTTTATTTTTTTATTAATCATAAATTATTCAATAAAGAATAATTTAAGATTCAATATATATTAAACAATATATATAATTGTTAAATAATTTGAAAGTATTAAATAATAAATGATATAAAACTGGAATTAGATTAAAAAAGAAATAAAGAATAAAAAAAGTTGAATAAAGGATAATCACAGGCATAAAACTTTAATCTTCTCTATTCGAGAATTAATATTATTATTTCAAATATAACTTCCTTATTAACAAATTATTCAGCAGAGATTCAGTTTCTGAACTACTCGGCAATATATATAATCGTTAAATAAATTGACAGAAATAAGAATAAATTAAAGAATAATTGAGAAATATAAAATTGCAGTTAGATGAGAGAGTCGCTAAAAAAAAGTTTAAATAAAAGATAATTAGAAACTTATAAACATATTATTATATTCAAATTTCTATCCGAAAGCTAATTATGTATTTATTATTACTTTAAGTTTTTTTCTTTCTTATTAATAAATTATATACATGTAAATTATATACGTCTTTCGTCTTTTTTATAATTATCAGAGAAAAGAAGGGAGTTATATATGAAATACTAATGGATGTTCATGCGACATACTTTTTTTAGTACAAGTTTGCTAAATGCAGAGTTACCAAATATGCTAAAGACGAAAGTTCTTGGGAAGAACAAACGCAATAACTAAAAAGTAGAAAAGAATGGAATAGAAGAGAGGATATGGAATACTATTACTAATACATATGTAGTATAACTTTACACGTCGAATATATGCACGCACATATTATTTTCGTTAACAAAAGAGGGTAAATTTTCATCTTTTCGTGATCGTTTTATTTCTACATACATTTTCTTATACGTATATTTTTCTTTGTGGAAATCGAAAGTTATTATTATTATTATGTTTATAAGAAAAATTGGTTCGTTGATGTAAGGAATAAAATTCTTATGTAACGCCTTGTACGGCGTTTTGAAATATGTTTAACAAACTTTTTAATTGTCAATATTCAAGAAAAAATTGTATGTACATTGAAATAAAAAAAGTCTAAAATCCATAATCATATTGTTACAAAATAATTAATTATGCTTCAATCATTTAAAAACTAATTCAGAAAGTTGGATTAAGAATTCTGAATTAGTTTTTAAATAATTAAAACATAACTGACAGCGATTCCGTAACAACGTGATTGTGGATTTTAGATTTTATTTCAATGTACAATTTTTTCTCGAGTATAGACAATTAAAAAATTTTGTAACATATTTCAAATGTCTCAAACGTCCACTCAACTTTGTGTTAACACAAAATATGTTAGAAATAACATAAATATTAAGTAAAAAAATTAACATAAGAAAATAATACACACTTTATAAGCAAATTATGGAAACATTAATTTTTAATAAAATTAACATTTATGATATTTAATAGAGTATTTTATTAATTTATCTCAGAATTTACATTTTAAAACGCATTACTTTTATACTATTTATCCATTTATTCATAAATTTTGTTAATTGACTCTAAGAAATGTTTTTTAATTTAACACAAAATATTTAAATAACATAATCACATTATATTAAATTAGCACTCAAATGTTAAAAATTTAATACAGAATTTTAACAAAGACTTGAATGAACACAAATACAAAATATTTTTACTGTGCAGCGTCATTATTGATTATTTTTAGTTTCCGAAAAATGAAGAAAAAACCATAAGAAAATATAGAAATAAAACAATTCCCAACAAAACAAACGATCGCGAAAAAAGTTGTAGTTCTCCTTCAATTCGATTATATTATTTCAAAGAGCACATTCAAAGTCCCAAGCTGTAGAATAAAATTATAAAATCTGTACCAATATACTTCTCAAAATGAGTTAAACAATCTGTAAAACTGTTTGCAGTTGTGTAACCTAATCTATAAAATTAACATGCAGCTTTTATGCAGCTTAATACGATAAACACCAATTAGTGGCCACGTTATAACATCTAAGCAGCTATATAGAAGTAATTTTGACAATTGCTTTCAGAATGCAATACAAACTATACAAGAGATATCGTGATATATTCCACAATTTCCCACTTATTCTATGACCGCCTTTTTTTCTCTATATTTTACGTACTTCAATTTCCGTTACTGTTCTTTTATTACTTTTAGAGTGCTCCAGTTTTTGCCACAATGCAATTCTTAAATCCATTCTACAATTGCGTAAACGTAGTTGTAAAGGGTTGTAGTTACAAAAATTGATCAATCATAATCGAATATTTTCCTCATATTCGATTGTAACTGATGAAAGATTATTCAACTGTAATTGATCATCAATTCTTATAATTTTCCTACAAGCCATTACCTAAGCTTAAGTCGTAAGAAATTGACCAATCATAATCGATTATGCTTCTCACATTCGATTGCGATTGGTCAATTTCTTACGACTTAAGACTTAAAACTTAGGTTTATTGTAGAATGCACTTAGGCTCGATTGCGCCAATGTTACTTTAACTTTGAGCGAGGCTTAAAATTCTCTTCATCTTTGCCTCTCTCTTTCTCTTTGAAAAAGAGAGAAAGAGAGTTTTCAAATCAAAATAACGTGGGTGCAATTGGGCCTTAATAGCTTACTGTAAAAAGCGCATTACTACTTACAACTCTTTAACTTTAATCTGTTCCATTCTGATTGGCTGAATTCTTCAATTTAATTCGCAAACCTCAATCTCCAATTTGTGGTGTTAAGCGTTGAAATATCTCAAAAAAGATCGGTATTCATAGTCAGTTCTTATTTCAAGACCGTCTTAAGTAATGTCTTAAGACGCTAATGCGATCCTCTTACTGGTTCGTAACATCTCAAGACAGAACTTAAGATGGTCTTGAAAAATCGACTATGAATACCAGCTTTTGATTGATTCGTGACATTTTAAGACAGTCTTGAATATAAGACTATGAACATCAACCAATGAATACTGGCTAAAGTTTCGTTTTTTGTTTCGCGATGTACGTGAAAAGACAAGACAAAGTGGAACTCACCATTCGATGCTCCTATATCCCCTGAGGCAGCAGTGAAGAGCCTTGAACGCACCCACGTTCGCATATTCCATAGTAACGACCTCCTTCGTGAAGCTCAGACCGCCCGGTAAATTGTCGTACTTGTGTATCGAGCAGTAATCCTTAATCTCATTGCCGAGACTGATGGTCGACAGTATCGCGAGCGCGATAACGGCCTGCAACTCGCTCGTCGACATTCTCATTTTCGCGTTCGTCATATGTTGCACCACTTTTTCTCGTTTAAACGATCCACACTTCCGACACACTCGCGAATATTCGCCCGATATCTAGATAACGACGTTTCGAGAGTATCGGGAATCCCGTCGATTGCGCGAAACTCACCTATCGTGCGTAAATTCACACAGTTCGCGATTCACCTCGTTACGTTCTCACAATTCGCGCATCGTCGCGCCATCGAGGCTCGCGACGAGTTCACAACAATGCAACATACCGCCGAGGACCCGCAAGTCCGCGTCATACGTTTCCTCCGAAAGACACACAACACTCTATTCACGGATCCGCGAACGTCGCGTCGCGTCGCGTCGCGAACCGTCTGAACTCCGCTGCGCAATCGCGCGAAGTTGGTGACGAGCCGAATTCGAATTCACGCCGAACGTCGCGCCAACGGATTTTCTATCGCGTCTCACGCGACGAGATTCGGAATTCGCGGAAGTCCGAGTGCCGTATCACCACGGCGGCAGTAAACAATATCTCTCTCTTTCTCTCTCTCTCTCTCTCTCTC
>NW_012130099.1:1793954-1796839 GCF_000143395.1 Atta cephalotes | reverse complement strand
AATAATATATATATATATATATATATATATATATACTGTTTGTTTTATATTATTAATGTCAGTTAAAAAATTTATATTAAATATCCTTTATTTATTCTTTGCAAGCGATTTAAAAACGTCCAGTGACTACTGAAACGTCTCTAAAAAGTTGGATATTAATCATAATATAGATAATCATTTTTTAATGAGAGATAAACCAATTTTTTTAATTGAATCTTTTATTCTTGTTCTTTATAAAAACACAGAAAGATTTTTTTCTACAATTACATGACTGTTTTATAAAACGGCTTACTTTTTAAATTAAGAAATTCAGTGAGATAAGATTTAATTTTTAAACTTTCTGCACAGCCAAAATAAAAATTTCTATTCATTTTTTATTTTAAAATAATTAATGTTAAACTTTTTTCTATATCGTTAAAAAATATATTCTGAAACGCTTTGCATTATATTATTAAAAATGTAAAGTTTTCTAGAATAAAAATTAACTTTTTTTTAAGACATTACATTTTGCAAAATAAAATTAATTATATTGCTTCCTTATTTCAAAAATAACACAACTCAAAAAAGGAGAATTTAGTACCATGAATGAGTTAAGTAAACATTTGAAAAGTTAACTAATTAATTTCATAAAAAGTCAATAAAATTTCACAACTTGAAACAGTTTTAAAAAATCGTTAAAATCTTCACAAAGGACAGTTTTTTAAGACTTATGAATCAAAAGTGATATTTAATTATGTTAAGAATATATTCCTCTTACTGATATTATTTAATTAGTCATGAATTATCTTTTTGTCAAGTTAAAAAAGTTTTTCCCTTTTCTGACAAATTAATTTTTTAAGTTGGTCACACTTTTAAAGTAAAAGATCGTTATATTTCTATTTTTGAATTATATCACAAGTTATATTTATGTTTAAGTTTGAAATCTCAACTCTCTTCGTGTCCCAAATTTGAATAAAGTTGATATTCAATTCCTAACTGATATTATTGCTCTTTTGTACATTTTCGTAAAACCTTTTATCTCTTTCCACCCGTTTTAAAACGACGAGAAATATTTCTTCCCCGTAAAAAAAATATACGAGATAAATTACAAATTTTTCGAAGGAAAACTTGATTCTCTGTTCTCCTCCCTTCCACCTCGACGTTATTCCGCAATATATATCTCGTGACGGAATACGCGTCTTATTTTCACGTTAGATGAGCTCTTAATGTAAAAACACAGCGAAAAGGGATTCTGGCGACGCGAGCGCGAAATAAAGATTTCGCGCGAGAGAACGAACGAACGAACGAAACGTTGGAATGCGGATCCGCGAAACTTTCCGTGAGAAAGAAAGAAAGAGAAAGATAGATAGAGAGAGAGAGAGAGAGAAGTTTCCGCATTTCTGTCTGAGCTTGCGGAGATTTACAAGTCACGTACCGGGCGTCGTAAGCTTATAAATCTTTAATGCGCCGTCTTTCAGCGCGCGCCTCCGGGAAATATTGCGCGAGCGATGAGAAAAATGTGGGTCAGACGCGAAGAATGGCGCTGGTAGGATCCTCGAGATATAAGTAGTCGCGGGCACAAAGATCCGACTGTAACGGAAACGTCTTAAGGGCGGTGAAAAGGGTGACACTGGTTGAGGTTTTCAAAAGAGAAAAAAAAAGTCGAGCAATCGACAGTTAAAGAGGAAATCCGAATTGATTCCGAATCTCGACATGTCGAAGCGCGTAATTAGTAGAAACGTCAAAAAATAGCTGAAGCCTGAAATGCAGCCACTAATGTGAAATCCGATAGTTAAATCGGGCATTTCGTAAAAAAACATTTCTGCTTTATAATCGGTCGATAGCTTGTAATCAACGAAAGGAACTCACAGTATTATCTAGATGAAATTGTCTAAATAATCGAAATAAAATGGCTCCATTTCATCTTATTTTAGAATATATATTATCTTCATCTGTCTCTTAGATAAAAAAAGATTTTTCCAAATTCTCTAGATAATCATCTTTTTTTTGTTCAAATTATCTAAGATCACTAATTATCTAGATAATTTGAAAAAATATGTTTTATCTAAAATACAAATGAAGATGGTATACATTCTAGTAAAGATAAGATACCATCTCATCTAGATTATCAAAATAATTTCATCTGAATATCAGCAAACGCTAACAACTCTCTCGATTTCTTTTCCACCAATTAAATTCCTAATTTAATTTAACTGTATTTTTTAACTCCAGACTCTCAACTGGAAATATTTAGATAAAAAAATAAAAAGATCGTCCACGAGTAAGAAGAAGTGCTCGCTGCTCAAAGAGTCATAGATTCTCTGGGACTCATTTTAGAATCGGGTCTATACAACGTCTCGGTAGCATGAAAGGGTTATCGATACGTGTCGCTCGCGATCTGTTAGCAGGTGCTTCAGGTATGAGGCAAGGTATGAATACCTGGCGCTAAAAGGAAAATGTCATTCGCATAATGCGAACGCTCTCCGTGCGGCAGCTTTTGTGCCGAAAGCAGTACTCGATTCGTTTTCATTCGCATTTATCACCCATCGGATCGTGTGCGAATAAAGGGGACGCAAAATACTCTTGGGAAGGTGGAGAACGAGCAGAAGCATTCCCTTCGCGAAAGAAACGCGAAGAAGGATATTACGCAGTGTGACAGGGATTCTCAAACCGCGCAGAAATGTATTCTTCTCTTCGTTTTCAAATTGTCAAGCGCGATTCTCAAATAAAAATTGAAAATACTAAAGCACAATGGAGGAATATAACGCTGGAATTGCTGGAGTTGGATTAGAGAGTCGCTTAAAAAAATTGAATAAAAGATAATCTGCACACACACACGCACACACACACACACACACACACACACACACACACACACACACACACACACACACACACACACACAC
>NW_012130099.1:1785424-1788849 GCF_000143395.1 Atta cephalotes | reverse complement strand
TTATTATTTATTATATATATATATATATATATATATATATATATAGTTTATATATAGTTTATATATATTTATATATTTTATATATATAGTGTATTTTATGAATATGTAATTAGCTGCAAACTATTTATTTGAAATTTCACGTTAAAAAATATGTTTCATTCAAAACCATTACAAAAATTTATTTATTTTAAATATTAAAAACGTTCAAGTAACAACTAAATATGAACATTTGGACTATCGGAAAAGTTGTAATAAAAGACGATTTCCTTTGGATAATATAAACTTTTTGGACTAACATCAATATATATGGAAAAATGAAAAAACAATTGTTAGATAACGAGCATTCTTACATTATAATTAAACGTTTCTTATGTTATAAGAAAATAAACTTAGTTTAATCGCCCATTGCGCGAAAAAAGTTACGAAATTCTTATACTGCAGATTAGCCTAACGAAATGTCTAAGTAATATTTAATTATTTATAATTCGATTTTATTTAATTGTAATTAAACATAACTACTCGCTAACGATATCTTGCGTTCGTGATGTATACCCTTTATCTTTTCGTTATTAAAAACGTTGTTTTTCAGTACTTTTAGTATTCCAAATAATAAGTAATTAATTAATAACAATCTTTACAATAAATCGATCAATTATTGAATCGATTTATTGTAAATCAATTCATTATTGAACAGTAGTGATTAATTACTTATTTAGTGTGCTAAAAGTACTGAACAATAATATTTTTGTAGATACTCTGAAGGAATTATGTTCCAAGTCTATTAAAAAAAAGGCTGGACTCGATTATTTGGTCGGCTGCGGTTCCACATTATGCTGAAGTTCAGATTCCCATTCGAGTGTCACTTAGGTATCACTTCATGCTTGTTGTTTATCGTATATTAGACAAGGATGATATGATCTGGGAAGCACACAGATTGGGAATCTAAACCTCTACTAGACTCATTAGTAAGATAATGGAGTCTTAGATGCCTGGAGTGAATTTGGGTCGATGTTCTATTTAAAGTGAATTCGTATGGCTGTAGTTTCACAAGAATCTATCTAAGCTAATCCCGTTGGATCTCTGGTGGCGAGTCTCCATATTTTTAATATTTAAAATAAGTAAATTACTATCTTTCACACTCAGTATTGGCCCGTCCAGTATTAGATTTCTGATTGGGAACTGTGGGTTTCCTAAATATTTATAAAATTATTATTTTGCGAATATTCATATTCACTCAAAATGTATTCACTCAAAATGTAATACATTTAAAAAATTTCAATAAACAACCCTTGCTCCTTAATTAAAAACCAACATATTTTGATGAATTTATTTGAACAACGTAGTGTTAAATTTTGTCATTTATAAAATTTGTAATTTTTAGTTGAAAAGAACAATCCAAAAAACGATGATGATGCTTCTGTTACGCGTATAATATATTCTTTTATATTCCTTTACAAATATGATTTTCTCAGACACAATGTTAATAGAAGAATTGGATGTAACAAAAACGTGCGAATAATTTTATATAACTTAAAAAAAAGGAGTTTAAAGTCTGAATAATATTCCTCTGTCAGTTTCGTTGTTTTTTAAATTATTATTTACTCTAAGCTATATCCAGATAATGCAGAATGAAAGATGAATGTGAAACTGAAAATATTTGTAATCATGTTTACAAAAATATTTAAATTGAAGTATTAATTTATTTCTCCAAAAAGTGTATTCATACTCGCATTATATTCATTATTTATTTATTTAGTCGAATATTAGATATATTCATTAGAGACACTAATTAATCTAATTATTATTGTTGTCTATATTTTTGCAGTGTGTACTTTAGAATAAAATCGAAATCGATTTATTATTATATGTATAAATTTTGAATCGATTTTCTGTGTAATACTTTCATTAACGGACTTTGCAAAAACATATCATTTATTACTAGCTTTTATAATTTTGCAGGTTTTAATACTGTAATATTTTTCAATTTCCAAATTCAAACCTCAAAATGTATATGTAATTTAACAATAAAATCGATATGTTATTAATTAAAAAATTATTTTATATATACATATGAAGAGAAAGAGATAGAAGGAAATCCGAAATTGCAAAAAATCTGAATAATAATAATTATACAAAAATAAATCTGAATATACAAAATAAAATTATTTTATACTTCATTTTCGAGGACTTCCGTATTTAGAAACTCTGTATTTTATATAAAAAAAAACTGTTATAAATTTTTCAAACGACTAATTTTTCTTATCAAATAATTTTTCTTATCAAATAAATATGAAGACAAATACAATACAAATGTGTGATATGATTGGACGCGTCACAAATGAAGTTAGCTTAAAGTTGCATTAATTTCGATACACTTTGTGACACACATTACGTTTAAATACTCATGATCGATTGTTAAAAAATAGAAAATTACATTTTTCCTCAATTCAATATCGTGCGTGAGCAGTTATTTATATCTAATCTTACGCGCTAATCTCTCGTAAGTACGAAACGCGGATGCTAAATCTGTCAGACGAAATTCTGAATTACGACGCGCTAATATCGTACATACATATTTCTAGTGCCAAAAATTGATACGCTTACCTCAGTTGCAACATTTGCGCCATTTAACGTACGTATGTAATTAAAAAAATTATATTTTATATTTATGTTGAAAACCTGTCTTTGTGTAAAAATCTTTGTGTTGAATTTTTAATATCCGAATGTTAATTTGATATAATACTACTGTTATTTGAATATTTCATGTTATATTGACATTTCTTAGTGTTAAAATAAATAACACATTTTATGCGTTATGAAAAAAATGAAATGAAAAAAAACATAGAAACAATGTATTTTAAAATAAATTTTTTAATATAAATCAACAAAACTTATTAATTAAATATATTATAAATATTACTAAAAGAATATATCTCTATATATATAATTTGCTTAGAAATTGTGTCAATTACATTTCATGTTAATTTTCTACATAATATTTGTGTTGCACTTCCTGACGCATCATCTTATATTAAATTAATACAAAAATTTTAATGAACAAAAATTTCAACTGTTTGAAACACGTGAAATGTATTCAATTTAACATAAAATTTCCAACTATGAATATACGCATAAATTAAAATCTTGCAGCATTGGTTGGACAGGAGACACCCGATATAAGAAGATGTAATACCGTATGAGAGAAAAATAGAGACAGAAAGAGGAAGAGAGACAGACAACGAGAAAGAGAGATAGATAAGTGGGGGAGGGGAGAGAGAGAGAGAGAGAGAGAGAGAGAGAGAGAGACGCGCGTCATACGTACGGTTAGGAAGGAGACAGTGGTATTCGTCGGTCCTCTCTTGTTCGTACGTAAACTCCTTCCTTCGCGTCTCTCGTCGGCGCGTATTAGACAGTCGTGGTGCACT
>NW_012130099.1:1729286-1785090 GCF_000143395.1 Atta cephalotes | reverse complement strand
AGAGAGAGAGACGCGCGTCATCACGGTTGAAGGAGCATGGATTCTGGCCTCTCTGTTCGTCGAAATCTCCTTCGCGCTCTCTCGGCGCGATTAGACAGTCTGGTGCACTCGTTGCGCATTTGCAACGTTCGCGCGTGTGTGGGTCTTGCATTCCAGGAAACATCGCGGTCACTTCGCTCTGTCTCTCGTGTTGCACGGCGCGGCGTAACGAAAAGCGCGCGCCGCGACAACGACGCGTCAGCAGCACAGCCAGCACGGGACTCTCGCACTCGTGAAGTTGCGTCAGTTCTCGAATCCGAATGGAGAAACATGATCTCGTATTTCGCTCACCGGCCTCCGTCCAACTTCCACAACTGCTGGCTCAAATAAAACTTTCGCTGAAGATGCAGCAAGCCGCGGGATGCAAAAGTTGAAAATTAAAAGATATTTAGCAAAAACGAGAATGGATTAAAATGGATTGAAATTTTTTTCTATCCGAATGCGTATTTTAAATAGCGAATACTTCTTTTTGGACTTAATTGGATTCAATTGAATTCAATTAAATTCAATTGGATGCAATTGGATTGAAAAACTGCCTTTCCTATTCAAAATTTTGAATTAAACAGTATTCACAATGCATAGAAAAAGCTAATATTATTTTTAGATTGAAAGGCATAGAGATATGCTCCATGCAATTCCTATAAATGAATAAAAATGCATTCAAGATTGAAAAGCATTCATTTTAACATTTGTGAATCAATATTTCTAAAAATCTGAATTCATTTCAATTCATTTCAATCCATTCTCGTTTGCTTGAATATTTCATGTTATATTGACATTTCTTAGTGTTAATAATAGTGTTAATAATAATGTAATAATAATAATTGAAGGAGCTTAATTAAAATCAAAGCGAAGTCGATAGAAACTTCGAATGGAAATTTTGAATATACCTTTGTTCTCCATTGATAGATTGGAGATTGTTTCTGTTAATTTTATTTTATAATTCTAATTCTTTTTTTTTTCTTACGTTTAAATTATTTTTCGTTTTTTTTTATTTTGTTATACTTTTACATTTTTAAGAACTCCTTTCACTGATTCTATCCTATTTAAATTAAATATATTTTATATTGCCATTTACTTCTCTCATATCTTTTACGATTTCTTTGAAGTGTAATTTATCAAGATATAAGTGAATCGCACATTTCAGAATCAAAGTCATTTTTATCGAAATTGAGATACACTGATATTTAGATATCAAACGAGCATGATGCAATCTCTCCATATATATATATATATATATATATATAATAAAAAATATTAATTTTTTTAAATTTCCATATGTCAAAATGTAAATCATCCATTTCTGTGATTTCAAAGCAAACAACCGTCTATATTAATGTGTGCAATTAGTAAATAATATATTAAATTTAAGTCAAATTTAATACATTTTCTTGAGTTTTTAAAAGTGATGATTTAAAAATGATTAAAAATAACTCAATTAGGAATAATTTGACTTATAAATTTAACAGTGTAAATTCAGAATCAGAGGAGACACAATTTCCTTCAAAAATTATATTAATTAAACATTCCTTATTTTAACATTCCTAGATACTAGATTATGAAATTGTCGTTCACATGAAAAATGTTTTCTCTATACTATTATAAAAATACACTCAATAATGAATCACTTTACAAAAATTTAACTTATCGCAACTTTGTTATTCCTTTTGAATTATATACATTTTTTAACAACAAAATTAAATAAACGACGACTTCTTTTTAACTTATTTTATAATATCTTTAGAAATCTATCAGTTATAGAATTCTTAATAAAAAACTTTATTATTGGGTTGTCCGGAAAGTTCATGCCGACTAACCTATATAATTTAATAAATGTATACTAAAATTTAAATCTTCTGCGTTTCAATTTTCCTTCAAAATCGGCACGAACTTTCCGGACAACCCAATATATTATGTATACGAAAATATTCAATATTTATTTAAAAAATACATCGTAAGTTATATTTTCAAATTTTAGCTACTTTTCACTTTCCTTAAAATAAATTTTGAAAATGATATGTTCCATTCATTTAATGTATAATATGATAAGATATTTTGAACATATTTTTAATTATTTTTAATAGTGTGTTGCAAAAACTAAACCGGTTTTTTCCAATTCTCCAAAGATTAGATTTTTTTGTATTTCTGAAATAACTGAAATTTAAGTATTCGGAAATTCAAAAACACGTTTAGATTCCCATTACAAGCAATCGCGATGAGGGAATTTGATCGTTCTATAAAGAATTGACATAAATAAATGCGCTCACTATAAATAAGCATGATTAACGAGCTCATAAATAAATTTTGCACGTGCGACGCTTGATAATGATGCAGCGAGGCATTTAGTATTCATGCAGAGAAGGTGACTCATAATCCTATCTACCTACCGCTCTGTAATATAACGGGTGTAAATAAAATCTCGAGTCGAACGGCGACGATGACAAGCAAGTGCGATAAAAACGTGCATGCCCGGCGGAAAAACTTGTCTGCAGCTGTTAATTAAGTAATTAATCTTAGAACGAGAACTAAAACCAGATCCTGTCGGGATCGTTAACATCGGTTGTTAATACTTCGACACGAAGGGTACTTAAAGACTGATTATTTTAATGATTTGTAGTGCAATAACAGTAGTGTAATATCTCATTAATGTACACTGTCAATCTTTTGTTGTTCGATGCATACATAAAAGAAAATATTTTGAAAAAAATTACAATTGGAAATCTTGCAACAATTAATAATTCTCTAAGATAACTGCCAATTAAGTCAATCAGAATTTTATCAGATAGTTTCTTTCTTCACGGAGACTATGTATATCTATATATAAAATAATAATTATAGCTAATAATTACTAATAATTAGCAAAGTGTAAAACATTTTCCAGGAATTATGTATTAATATAATGCAGATATTATTCAAGGAGATTGCAACCTTCAGTTCCAAAAGAAACAGATAGCTTTCCAGGAAATAGATGTGTCTTGTTATCGAGTGCCACATATCGCATTATTTTAATGCTTTACAAGAGCCTTTGCTTGGCTCAATTTTTTTTCAATTTAATGCTTATTTTAAAAGATAAATTTATTACTAGTTTAAGTTGGTGACCTATGCAAATCACGATAAATTAAGTAAATTGTTCTGAATATTAATTTAGATATTCGCGGTGCATCATCTTTGACTGGTCAAATGAACTAGTCAGAACAAGAATTATCGATACATGATAAAATAGTATTGCTTCAATCAAAATCTGTCAATAAAAAATATTTCAGATAATAATAAAATCAAACAATCAAGATTCAAGAATACAATGTTAAATTTAACAGAATTTACACATTTTTACAATTTTTTTTTGGAAAAATATTAACAATTTGTCTTAACATATATACATACGTTTAGGACGGAAGAAAGATAAGAAAGTATAAAAAAGGCACAATATAAAAAAAAGAAGTTTGTTTATTTGAAGTTGTTTATTATTTAATACACTAAATATTTTTTTATTCAAATTATTTAACCTCCGTACATCACTTTAACACGTTATCACGATGTGATTGGAAAAACCAACTCCACAACCCAAGCTTTTCTTGTGATACTTTTACACAACAACATTCAAAACAAACCTCATTTCTTTACATAATCATAAAACTTAACGATGTCACATACTACTGTGATCAAAAAATAAGGTGAAATTTTTAATTTAAAATACGCGCGCTCTTCGATTCTGACAAATCTTTTTTTTTAAGTTGGCAGCACTGTCACTGACATCTGTGCCAAACTTCATGTCAATACCTGCATTTGTCTAATAGTTACGCGCGTGTTTTGAAACAACAAAAAGTTAATTTAGCGATTTTTACAATGTCTGATTTTGTTGAGCAAAGAAGTTGCATTAAATTTTGTTTGCGGAATGAAATTTCTGCTGCAGAAACATTGAGAATGTTACAGAAGGCCTTCGGTGACCAGGCTATGTCACAAAAAAATGTTTACAAGTGGTATAAACAATTCAAAGAAGGCAGAGAAAGCGTTGAAGACGAAAAAATCGCTCTGGACGACCATCAACATCAACTGATGAATAACACGTGAATGAAATCAAAGATTTGGTAATCAAAAATCGTCGATTGACAATTAGAGATTTCGCTGATACTGTTAACATTTCATTTGGATCAATCTAGACCATTTTGAAAGATGTTTTATGCCTGAAAAAAGTGAAATCTCATTTGGTGCCAAAAACACTCAATTTTTTGGAAAAATAGCGTCGCGTTGAAGTCTGTGAAACAATGCTTTCTGAATATCAGGATAAGATAGAATGCATAATAACTGGAGATGAGACTTGGATCTATGACCCGGAAACAACCGACCAATTAAGCGAATACCGTGCAAAAGGTGAATCAAAATCGAAAAGATCGCGCCAGTCATTCAAAAATCAAGATCACGTTAACTAAGTTTTCTTTGATCGTTATCGTGATGTAGTGCATTATGAATTCCTAGCGCCGGGCCAAATTGTTAACAAGGAATATTATTTGAGCGTTATGCAACATTTACGTGAAACTATTCACAAAAAGAGGCCAGAATTATGGGCAGACAATTCTTGATTTTTGCACTACAATAATGCACCATCTCACTGCATTGATTGTTCGCCAAAAACTCATATCGTTCCACAACCACCGTATTCGCCTGATTTAGCACAGTGTGACTTCTGGCTATTCTCTAAGCTCAAGAGACCGCTCCGGAGACACCGTATCGACACGATTGAGGAGATAAAAACCGAATCGCTGCGCACTTTGAAGGCCATTCCGAAAATCGATTTTAACAATTGTTTCGAGGATTGGAAAAAACATTGGCAAAAGTGTATTGTATCCAGAGGGGAGTACTTTGAAGGCGATGAAAGGAATGAAGATTTAGAAGAATAAATAAAGATTTTAAAAGTTATAAACAATTTCATCTTATTTTTTGATCACAATAGTATATGATGTCAAACTCTCGAAACAAACTGGCATGTCACACATATGTGACGCGTGGTACCGAAAGTGTTGATTTAAACGAAAAATTCGTAAATTTTTAGTACAGTACTTTACAAATGATAATTTATTGCATTATGATTACTTCACAACTAAATTAATTCCTGGATCTTCTGTATGGATCCAAGTAATAATATCCGTTACTATACAGAATTAATAATTATGTTTGCGTACTCTTAAAGAGTAGTACTATATCCAATCATATTCGTATCATTTGGTTTCCTTCGTCAAATTCGTTAACCCAAGATTGTCTAATAATGCTTGTGGGCTCGGATCTCTTCCCCTAAATTGCCTGAATACCTCGGCGGCAGGATAACTACCGCCCAAAGATAAAAACGTGTTACGGAATCTCATACCTAATTCCTTATGCTGTGATTCATCGAACTTGATCTCTTGAAAAGCCGTGTATAAATCGGCAGCTATCATCTCAGACCAAATTTTGCTGCAATTTAAACAGGTTAGATCAACGCTACATTGTAAATAACTACTAACAATTATATAAACAACTGTGCTTTATTATTTCATTAATATTATTACTTCATTAAGAAAAATTTCGCACAAATATAGAGTATCCTAAATTTTTTGGCTTGTGAACAAGTAGATCGGACTAAACTGAATAGTTAATAGATAATTTATAGTTAATAGATAGATTAATTTCTAAATATTGCTGATGAGCGGGTAAAATTGGCGCATAAATTATCTTTTAAAGTTCTTTATAAAATAAAATTTACTCCTTTTTTTCTTTATTTATCTTTCAGAGTTTTTTATGAATTATATTTAAAGGATGTTTTTTGAAGAATTCTTAAAGATTCTTAAAATTGTTTTATGCTTCGATTTCAGATATTCTGCTCATTAGGTAATTAAAAAAAAATTGTAAAAATTATAAAATGATAGAAGACTCAGTTTAATTCGCTCTACATGCCCACAAGCGGTGTATCAAAAAGTTTGAAATATCCTGTATAATTTGAGATACACAACAATTATATATAACTATCTTAAATTAAAATCAATTTGCAAAAATTCTCTAATTCGTATAAAATTGATAGATGATACCTGAAATACGCGGCTGCCCAATTGCCACTCCATATAACATCGAAATTGCAAACATGAACGTCCCTTTTTTCGAGTGGCAACACGAAATATTTCGGCCATAGGCGTTTCATGATAGTTACCCAAAATGTTTCACTGCAATTTTTTCAAAAATAAAATAAAACGATGTAAAGATCAATATTGTTTCAGAATTGTCAAATTATTATATTGAGAGAACGACAAGCGTTTGTTTGTTTTGTAAACATTGATGTAATAAGATATAAATGTATGGTGTTTAAGACCACTCCTTGTGATCTGACTACTCCTTTTAAGATAAAGCAAAGTAATTTTTATCAAAAATCTCCAAAATTTAGTAATATTAAGTACATCTTCATCAAATGATGTTTTCAACTTTGGGTTCTAATTAAAAATAGGATCTATTGCTTTTATTTACACCTTTTTGAGTAGAAATCGGCTCTTTTTTAAAATTCTCCTTTTTTTTATTTATTTTCAAGATTACTTCAAGATCAATGGAAGTATTTAAAAAAAGTTTAAAACAAGTTTCTTGTTTTTTTTTACATATATACATTAGAAAATAACACGTTACATTAAAAAATTCATCCAGTAGAGTAACTCATTTTTGATCGAAACTATAAGTTGAAAATATTACCATTCGATAAAGCATAATTATATTTCTCTTAAATAATTTAACAAAAAAAATTCAGGATTCAACAAAGATTTTTTTTGCAAATCGAAATTCACCTGGAATGCAGCTCCAGATCCAAATGTGACAAATAAAGTTCTTTACAAAGCTTATAGCCAGCCAAATGCGATCTCATTTTTTTAATACTGTCGATAGCCTCCGCAGGTAATGGTTCCTTCGTTTCGTAATGTTCAGAAATTTTTTGCAACATAAATGGTTCGTACAACCTATATTCATCAAATATATACACAAAATTGAATTACATATTAGACATTAATTTATTAATTAATTAATTGCAATATTGACACAAGCATATTAAAAATATAAAGAAATAATAAGTAAAAAGAATAGGTAAATAAATAGAATAAATAAAAATAACTTTATTTTATACCAGTTCTCCATGAAGAAATCACATATGAATACTGCATCCCATTCCACAAATGACAATCCAGCAATGTCAGAATACTCGATCGTAGTTAGTAAATGTTGCAAAGCGTGTCCAAACTGTAATGTGTAACAAATAAAAGATCAATGGTTTAACAAATTAAAGATGTATATATAAATCTATTATAATTTTATAATATATGTAACCTATTACTTTTTGGAAAAGAATCTGTATGTCCTTGAAGGAAAGAAGAGAAGGTTTATCGCCTATCGGGGGCGGAAAATTGAAGATCATAGCGATCAATGGAGTGCTATTGCCGACTTTGCTCTTGCTTTTGATCGTGGACACCCATCCCGAGGCTTGTTCTTTACGGAACTTCTCCGTTCCTCTGGCGTAGGGATCTAGGTAGAAATTCGCGATGGGTGCTACATTGGATCCGTTCAAATCGAATATGTCGAAGAACCAGACATCTTTATGCCAAATGTCCGCTTTCTTGCTTTCGACGATTTTCACATTAAAGAGCGTCTCGATGTGTTTGAAAAGACCCGACAACACAGTCGGTAATGGAAAATACTCTTTCCACTTGTTTTCGTCACTGAACAAACACGGAATTAAACAAAGTATTTAAAGATATATTATTGTATAATATTTTATTCGATATTATAAACTTTTAGCAAATATCAATATCTTAAATGATACTTGAATTCTATAATGTAGGATATTTTACATTTTTTTTCAAATAATTATATTCTCTTTAAAATGCAATCGCGCGAACGCAATATAATTCTTTAATATATAATATAAATATATATGTTATATTAAAAAAAAAAACAACTTTTCAATATTAAAAAAATATATATAGGATATGTCTTGCCAATTTACTTACATATACATGCTATGACGTTGTTTTCTACCCCAAAATGCAATATCCCATACTCTTATAATATCATTGAAATCTCTCGTCTTTGCAAATTCGGTTAAATTTGCAATTTCCTTTTCTTGAATCGGTAATGCTTAAAAAAAACAGATAATTATTCATCAATTTTACATAATTATTAATCGAGTAATATTATCAAAAACATTGTCTATTATTTATAATACTTTATATTCATAATTTTAATAATATATTAATAAAAATATATTTTTTTTAACAGATCTAATTAATAATAAAACTTATCGTTCTTTCATAATTTCAACAAATTGTCAAATTAATTTTAACAAAATATAACTGCTCTAATAAATTTTCAATTATTTCTCTGTATTATATTTTTCATTCATAATAAATTAATTACCAGTACTCCGAAGAACTTCTAGCATGTTGTACAGATTCTCCAGATTACCGGCCATCTTTGTCTTCATGTTCATCTCTGCGTAATTTTTAAATCCCAAGCGCTTCGCCTGTTCAATTCTTCTTGATCGGAGTTCCTCTAATGTCACACTGGCCTGAACAGATCTTTCCTGATAATTAGAGCACCGGATGACATCGGCATCCCAGATTGTCTCTCTCAATTCACGATTAGGACAATATTCTAATTGAGAAAATATAAATCGATAAAAATTTTAAGTCTTAAAAATTTCAAGTCTTTTTTTTAAATAAAAACGAAGGATGCATACCCATAAACGGTTGCAGAATATATGGCTTTAAAGTGATTTTCCAAGGACCCATGTAAGGTTGTCTAGGATCAATCGCTATGGATTTGAGATAGTCTTCCGGAAAATCTTCCACGACATGTTTGTTATATATTACCATACTATATACAGCTGTAGAACTCTAAAAAGATCAAGTTAAATTTCAGTTTGTTGCTATGCTTTTTTCGAGACAAATTCAGTATAATAAAAATACACTATAATAACAAAAATAAAATCCTATTAATAATGATGCTTTTTTAAATATAATTAGTCCGGTAGTCTTTTCTAACTTTGTCATAATTATTACAAATCTAATTACAAGTTATGTGATAGACCTCATATTTCGCTTTGTATTCCTTGATTTTCGATATAATGAAATTCAAGTCAGCTGAATACTTCTTGAATTCTTTTTCTTGTAGATTCAGACCATTTAAAGTTCCTTCCAGCACATACTTGGTAAGCACTCTCCTCTGCGAATGTGTTAATTTGATGTCCTTATTCTCTAATGCTTCCTTGCATGCTCTAAAGAGTGGCGCACTGCCAAATTTGCTAGCTATGGCTCTCGTAGCACGTTCGTGAATACTCATATAGCATTTTGTTGGCATCAAACTTTGATTGCCAAAATACAAAGTCTTTGCTATGCCCCAAGTCGTCTCAAGAGGAAGATATGCATCCTCAATTGGAAGCAACCATTCATTAAATACATCTTTTGCTGTAAAAGATTATAAAAATTAAAAATCGTAATTATACATATTGGAGCATATTTCTTTTTATTCAAGATTTGTATCATATTAATTTTATTATTACTAAACAATTATAAGAAAATCTCTTAATATTATTTATTCTCTTTCTATTCATATCATATTCAAAATTTGCTTGTACAATGTATTTAAATATTAATTATACAGCATTCAAATAATTTAATACTTAAATATAATTAATACTTAAATATATTTAATTAATATTTTCAATATAAAATATCTTTTAATAATTAAGTAATACTTCACCTTTGGTTGATACTTAATACTTACAGGTTATTTTTTCCAGACTTTTCAACTTTTCTTCAAAATCTACAGTTTGTTTTCCAATAGCTGCTATACATTTTTCAATTGTAATTGTGTTAAATTCTGGCAAATTGTCATCCTTCAGTAAAGGATTTTTCTCTGACGATTCCTCACCTATTTCTGGAAGTCTTGACACAAAGGAAAAGAAGTAAAATTGTATAAGGTGCACAAATGTACAAAATAAATGCAAATATACAAAATAAACTCAATTTAAATACCTAATGAATATAATTAAACAAAACATAAATGTAAAAAAATGGATCTAAAATAATTTTGTACTTTGTTAATATATATAATTTAATTATATATATTAATATATTTAGGATACATTTTTTAATATATCCATTTAATAACAATGTAGATATTTAAAAACATGAATTAAATGACATTACAAAAAGTTTATTTATATTACATAATATATAAATTATACATAAATGTGCAATAAATATATAATTAAATAGATGAGAAATATTAAAAAACAATAAAAATAACTCATAAATGTACAATATATAAATAAATTAATCAAAGAAAATTAAATGAATAACAAAGAATGCAAATTTAAAACACATGAATGAAAATGTAGACAAAATTGAATTTTTAAACATCAAAAATATAATTGAAATAGTAATTAATTAATAAAGATAAAAAAAGAATCCAGTACTAAATATATGCACAAATGTAAGGGAAACACAATAAAATGATATAAAACGCAGTAATCGCATTAAAAGAACACGCGAGAATCAGTGGAACCTAACCTCTATGTGATAACAAAGTAAAGAAAGATAAACTTACAAGACTATATATCCGTTTCGTTTCGGAATTTTCAAGAAATTCCGTTGCGTTAAAGCGATTCTTTTACTCAAAAAGGACACCGCCATTTTACGCAATAAGACAATTTCTTTTCAAATGTGAAAAACTCATCGTATAAACTAATCGAAATAGCTCCAACCTAAAAGCCACTAAGACTCCATCGACACATCGGAATCATACGATCTATCGATATCAAACGATATCGTCGCGTGATTAGAATCTGATCAGACTTGCATCGCATATTTATTTAGTAACAGGACTGATATTTTTACATTTAAAATTCCATTTCAAATATAATTCTATTTAAAATGCTAAATATAAAATACTTAAAAAATGTACATTAATATGTACGTAGGAAAAATCATTCTGTATTTGAAAACTATTTAAAATATCTATTTAACCATTTTACATATAAAATGGATTCGAAAAATATTTTGCATTTTAAATACATTTTTTTAAATATTTTATATTTTTTAAATGATTATTTAACTTGTTTATTGATTAACCTGTTTATTACTAGCAAAGTTCTTTCTGATAACAGCTAAATCCATGGGCATGATTTCATCGCTCTGAGGCTTTTTTCTTTGAATATCTCTTGCTTATATCATGAAAATTATTCATGAACGAGCAATACACGTCAACAGAAGAGAGCATTTACTCGTAAACAAGAATCATTTCATTTGTTTATATGTAACATGATTTTATAAGGTGGACAAAAAAGATAATTATGTATAAACAAATGCATACATGTATCATGAACAATTAAATTCCGTATGTAATTTAAAAGAAAGTACATATAGCGGTGGTAAAATTTATGATTTATTTATAATTTTTTTTAGGACAAAAAATTATTTTTTATGTATAAATGTGGATAAATTGCGGACACTCGAATGCGATGTAGATTTTGTCAAAATTAGCATTTAGAAGTAATGACTTGTACTTATATCAACAGTTGTCAAATCGGCACGCGATTTTATTATCAGCTAAGAAAACGAATATTAAAATAAATAATATTAACTGCTCAGTAAATGAGAATGGATTGAAATGAATTGAAATGGATTCAAATTTTCAGAAATATTCGGAGGAATCATGAATGTTAAAATGAATGCTTTTCAATTTTGAATGCATTTTATTCATTTATAGGAATTGCATGGAGCATATGCCTTTCAATCTAAAAATAATATTAGCTTTTTTTATGTGCACAACATAAATTGTAAATACTGTTCAATTCAAAATTTTAAATAAGAAATGCAGTTTTTCAATCCAATTGCATCCAATTGAATCTAATTGAATCCAATTGAATCCAATTAAATCCAAAAAAGTATTCGCTATTTAAAATACGCATTCGGATAGAAAAAAATTTCAATCCATTTTAATCCATTCTCGTTTACTGGCATTTCACTTTATAACATAACTTAAAAAAATTTATTAAAATCTTTGATAATAATAAGTGTAAAAAAAAATCATACATTAAAATACATTAAAATAATCACATTAAAACAATCTGTCTTTCGACGCGCGGATCAACTGATTGGTCTGAGTCTGAAAGGTGTTCGAAAAGGAGAATACTCGCGAAACACATTTCAAACATTTATTTAGAAATTAGCAATATATTGCGTTGGAACAAAAGATCGTAACGTTACTCATTATCATATGCTGCTATGTTTTTAAAAAAATTGGACAATTATATATGTCAAAGTTTTAGCATTAAGAATCTGTTTTTCGAATTGCGATACAATGAGTTTTAACGAAGTTATAAACGATCAAAATGCTCCTTTTATTTAATCTATCATAACTTAATAAAAAAAAATTAAAACATTTTTAAAAACGGATTTTGTAGAGAAAATTTTAAGTTCACATTAGAAAGTTTTTCACGTTAGAAAGTTAAAAATTTTTTTGGATATGTAACAGATTCACAAAGTAACATATTCATAAAGTAAAAAGGATTTCTCCTTTCGATCAGCTCATAATTTTCTTCTTCTTCTTTTTACATTAGGCTTCTAATGCATACGCTGATTATTCAATTGTCACAAATGTATGGAACCTACAGTTTTGCCGGTTGTGAGCCGCGGATTTTTCGAGAGATATGTTTCATATTTTTCTATATATAAAAATTACTAAATTCATAGAAATTACAAAATATAATAACCTTTCAAAAATAGAGCTTTAAAACCTTTTTTTGTTTTATTTAAATTTCATTCATATATAACGAAATTATAGCTGTTTGAATTTTGATTCGTAACATTACGAATTTTTGTTCTAGAATTTCCAATACGTGGAAAGAAAGAAATACGATCATATAATACAACAATGCGCATGAATAGACGATGCAATACGCACATATTTACAACGGTCGTGAATATTATAATGCGATCACAGATGATCGAGAATGATTATAAAGATAAGTGTAATTCTATTACAATGAATCAGTCGGTATAAATCAGCCGGGATCGCAGTCGCGTACACAAATGATAATTAGGCGCTCCCAAATAATAGCCACGATTAACGAGCGGACTCGAGCACTGAAGAGCAGTTACATTATAGATATTTATAATTACATACTACACGACTTTTGTAATCCACGTTTTGGTCGTACTCGTAAGAAAACGGGCGGAGAAAACCATATTGAATTTGGCAAACATTGCAGCAGTGTAATGTTTCTTCTGCTATCGAGAAGATTCTAACTAATATTGTCCTTTGTCGAGGAAATATGCCATAAAGTTAAAAAAAAAATGTTGCTATTTTTCGACGTCGATACTTGCCTAATTACTGCGATTGAATACGTAAAAAATACTGAGTGTTTTTCTTTTTAGAAAAAAAGCGATTTATGTGTAATAAAAAATTTTATAAAAATTACATTTTTATAAAAATAATAATCCTTATACAATAAAAAGAGAGAAAAAGAAAAAAAAATCTATGTTTAATATAGCAAATATGTAAATTTATTCAATACTTTTCAATTTTTAAATACTTTTGAATTTAATTCGACCCACTCCTACGAATTTTAGATCAAATTTAAAAAAAGTCAATTTTCAAAATTAAAAATGACATATCCATTATGGCATATCTCGCACAATCTCTTAACACAAATCTTAACATTTATTTAACATTAAATTTAAATTGAATTCAGTAAAACAATTACTGATATAAAAAATTTGTCTGCCAATATTGAACCCATCATTTTGAAATTCTAAAATTGGACTTTAGGCTCGTAATTAGCGATCTAAGAATATTATATATATAAAATATAAAAATATTAATAAAAATCACAAATATTAATAAAAATCGTCTATCGAAAAAATGTTCTACAAATATACTTTATAAGGATTAATTATTATTATAATAAGGATTATTTTTCTCCGGAATTTTATCAATTTCATCGATATCCTCACACCACTCAAGTTTAACCAAAGTCATTTCCTTACCGGGCGGCACATCGCACTCACTGTGGTCTGCGAAGCCTTATAACGTTCGCGATTTGAAAAATTGAAAAGAAGTGCGGATGATCAACTGGACATGTGACAAATCTGCCACTGGGAAACGATGCATCTTCGAGATACATCGTTATAATATAATAGATTATGTCTCCTTTTCCTGTGTATCACAATCGTCAGTAGGCAATACCTTTTTATTTTCGCGGTCATATCGCAGCTTGCTAAGGCGGAACCATTCGCTTGCTATAGTTTCAAATTCGCATTCGTTGATACCCCTGGCTCTTAATACAACTAACAAATACATTCAATACAGTTAATATTACAACTAAAATCCTTATGAATTTTGAAGAAATAAAAATATGCAACTTATTAAAATAACTTACTTTTTAGAACTTGGATACATTTTAAATCGCACATGCGATAATTATTCCCGCGACCACACCAAGAACAACTTATGCCGAATTCATTTGTAAATAAACGGCTCATACATCGTTGTATCATATTTTTATTGCCTTTGCCTCCAATTCTTTTCATAAATTCCATCTTGAAAACATACAACTTAATTAGATCATATAAATATATTATAAACATATTCATAAGCAATTAGATAAATAATAAATGAAATGTAATTTAATATACTACTATTATAATAAATAATATTTATACTTTTAAAAATTAACTTACAAATTTCGTTTTTATTTCAGCTGTTTCCATGCTTTCCT
Source organism: Atta cephalotes (assembly GCF_000143395.1). Classification (NCBI taxonomy): domain Eukaryota; kingdom Metazoa; phylum Arthropoda; class Insecta; order Hymenoptera; family Formicidae; genus Atta; species Atta cephalotes. The sequence goes on along the minus strand of NW_012130099.1, from coordinate 1,770,269 downwards.
CAAATCGTTTAAGATTTTGTATAGAATTGATCGGAAGTATGTCATCGAATACATTCATTCCTTCAGGTTCTTCCTCATTAATAACGCCTCTTTCCAAAACTCTCAGTCTCCTATCGATGCTTTTTACATACCTTAATGTTTCTTCACAAACCGGAATTAGCTTTTCTGAAATGAAATCAATTATAACGTATAAATTTTCTTTTATCATATTGCTTCTAATCAAAATACATTGAGTTAAAGTATTATATGCTTATAATGTATATAATAATTTAAGAAAAATAAATATAAAATATAATTCTTACCAATGTCACTAACCGTAGCTGACGGGGCAGTAGTTGATATAAATTCAAGATCTAAAAGAAGTTATTGTATCAATTGTGAACATTTTATCATATATAGGTATATTATATATTAACTTAAAAAATAAAATAATTTTGAATTTTTACTTTGTACATTCATTTCTTGCGGTCCAAATTCAGACGACTCATTACACTCATCCATTTGTACTATTTGTAGTGGATCAACTATCTGTGTTTGTGATTTATCATACAATGAATGCTTTGGTGTAGATAAGGCGGCAATTTGTGAAATTTTATTACAAGAGAATTGCTTTTTATGCAACAATTGTTTGTCATGCACAGATTTCTTTCCAGACGACTCCCAATTTTCGTTTATTTTTGTCTTTTTGTATGAAGTCTGTAATTGCGAAGATGAATCTGATAAAAAAATATAATAAAAATTAGTTTAGTGTAAACACAGTTTATTTTATGCTAAATTGTCGATACAGCATTAAAATAAATTTAAAAAATACAATTATTAAAAAAACTTTGATTTCTGAAACAATAGAAACAAAATATAATTTGATAAAATTAAATTACCGCAATCTTCATCTATACTGTCATCATAAGTATCATATGTATCGTCAAATTGTTTTTCGTGTATGATTCTTTTTTCATGCCTTCTGTTTTCATCACAACTTGCATAATTAGGATCTGCTTTTTTCCGTGTCTCTTCTAAAGAATCTGTAAATATGAAATTTTGTATTGATTGTTCTTACAAACTTACATAAAACATCTACTCTCTGACGGATTAATTTTATTATATTATTGATAATAAATATGTTACTGATAATTACAATAATCTTGCGAGAGCCATCAATTTGAGTACTTATACAAAAGAACATTAACTTAAGTTTGGCTTACATCAAGCTTAAGGCTAGCTTACACTCCATTACTTAAATCATTATCATTTCATAAATATCATTTCTCTTTTCCTTTATAAACTTCCTGGGAGATTTCATAATCCTATCATAATTTAAGAAGGTGGGATATTCAATAAACAGGTGTTCTAAATTATCATCTGCTAAGGATGTCGTTCCAACAAAAGGGGATCATTTGTATATTTCAATAAATTACTCATTTGTATGTACTTCATTGTATAAATTAAAGGTTTGAGGATTTTAGAAATTTTTCCTTTTAGCCATAATTTTGTCTAATAATTCTCAATTTATGATATAAATAAGATCTATGGAACATTTTTATTTTTTTTTACTGATAAAATCGGTATACTTATCGGTTTACTTACATTTGACAAATTAATTAAAACAAATTTTATTTTAAGCCAAAAATGCAATCTGCTCATGATACACCAGTTGATGACTAGTTTTTTAAAGATGTAATTCTATATATAAACCGCAAATTTAATAAACAATTATTTATCAAATCATTTATTATTTCTTTCCTTTATTCAACAAATAAACTTCTGTTTAGACATTTTTTGACAATTTGTATTTCCTCTTTCCACTATATCAATCTATTTAAATTGTCAGTGTATAGTGGAAATTTGATAAAAAATAAATACATATAACCAGCTCATTTTTTTTATTGATAACTAATATAATAATATATAAAAAAGATCAAAGGGAACAAAAACAAGGCATTATAAAATATTTTTAAAAATTTAATATGTTCAATACATGAAAATTAGCGAAAATAATTTCAATTTTAAAGTCTTCTTCAGTCGCATATGAATTATAATAATTAAACTTCAATTAAACTTAGTCATGATATAAGAATTAAAAAATTAGAATGTTAAAAAGTGTGTAAAAATGAATTAATTTTATTAATTGAGAATAGAAGTCACAAATAGTCGTAAAAGAATTGACCAAAAGGGAAACACTAAATTTGCGGATAATCGAACTTCTATATTTATAGATAATCTATATTTTTATTTTTATTTATACTAATTAGACGATTAGTTTGTGAAAAAAAAATTATAAAAATAGTCATTTTTCAAATTTAAACATTTTTAATCTAAAAAACTGTTGATTAAGAAAAAAGTTTAAAAGATAAAAAAAATTCATTTTGATCTAATTAAGCTTATATAATTTTTTCGGAGTTTTTATTTAAAATTTAGGTTTTTTAAACAAAAAATTATTTATAATTATTCATCACATTAAAAATAAAATGTATATAGATGTTTTTTTGCAGAATGTAGAGGAATCAAATTAAATAATTTTCAGCCACTACGTTACTTGAAAGGTTAATGAATTGAAAATGGAAATTATTCGTCTATCAATATCAGCAACTTTCTTTCATTAGAATACTAATTATTTTTCAATATACATTTCAACTTTCAAATTGCTGTTTTCAAACTCACCAATTGTATCGATATCTATAAACTTTAATTCAATAATATGATTATTCTCTTCCTCATTTTGTTTGTCTTCTTGGTTTTCTATATTACAGATTCTGTTTCTAGATGTAGATTTGGATGATGTATGATCCATTTGATTACACGAAATGTATCTTGAATTCATAGCACTATAATCTTTATTGACTTTGATATATCGTTTACACATTTGTCTTGATATTGTTTTACTATTTGACTCTTGATTTGCTTGAGTCAAATATTCATTTGATTTATTCTGACTGCTTTCTTCATTTAGCTTTTCATCACCCCTATCATTACCCAATTGATTAATAATATTCTCTTCATCATTTCTAGACATGATAAATATTTGGTTTTCAGTCAACTCCATTTTTGTAGCTATTTCACATGCTTTTTTAAATGTTAAATCATCCTCCATCAATAACCTCTGTTTAATTTGTTCTGAACATAAACCGAAGACAAATTTGTCTCTCAAAGCTTCATCCAAGAATCCTTCAAATTTACAATATTTTGACAGATTCTTCAATTTAGTTCGGTATGATTTAATATCTTCACTACTATCTTGATTTGCACTGTAGAATTTGTATCGTTCTGCTATTACAAGCCTTTTTAAATTATAATGATTTATTAACGTCTCTTTTAAAGCAGTATACGTCTTTTGACTAGGTAACTGTGGAGACAAAAGATCTTTTAAAACATTATAAGCGTCTCCCCCTAATAAAGTCAAGAAAAGTGGCACTTTCTTCTTTTCATCTACATCGTTACAAATAAATAATTGTTCTATTCTTTCAATATAAGTCGTTATATCAGCTTGATTTGGATTAAATGGTTCAATATTTCCGATTAGAGACATTGTGCTGATTTTGTCTTATAATTCTATAATACGTAGTAACCTTGAATGGAATGTTATAAACTTAGAACATATTTAAGGTTATAAATAACGCACGTGGATTTTCCAGAGTCGTCACCAGATATGATCAGTTTCCGTACAGAAACTTACATAATGCATATCTTTTCTAATAATTAATTTGTCTTAACTTTATTTACTATTGATATAATTAGAATAATCTTACGTATCAAAGAGTATCAAAGAGCACCGCCAATCTGGATACTTTAGACGCCGGGTATGAAAAAAAAGAGATAGATCCATGCGTGACCAGAATAATCAGATGTTGTAGAGAGAAACCTGAGAGTGGATATCTTAGCTTTTTTTCTGTACCAAATCTCGTAGGGTAATGTCCACATTTTTGTGGTTTTTTTCCGTGCTATTATGTGGATTTTTCTGGTGAAAATTTTTCTTAGAATTTTTCATATAATTTTTCAGAATTTCTATATAATTTTATCATATTTATTATACGAATTAACACTTTTCAGAAAATCTACGTCTTTTTTCAAAATTTTTCATATATATGAATTAATTATGAAATATCGTAAGATTTCTAAAATTTTTTGTAAGTATAATTTTTGATGAAATATTATAAAAGCTAAAAAAAACATTTTTTTTTTAATAATGGGATGAGAAAATCTCAGAATATTTCAAAATATGAATATAACCATTCGAATATTTCTGAAAAATGTTTCAATTCCTATAAAAATTTATTTAAAAAAACCACCAGGATTGACAAGGGTGAACAATCAACTTTGTTTATTCATCCTTATCACTGACAAGATACTATTTAAAGACCGACATTCTTATGGGAGATTCGCATTCTTGAGAATATTAAAATGAGTTAATATTAAGAGTTAAAAACTGATAATATTGTACTTATTTTATGATTTATTAGTTTAATAGACATTTATGCGTTTTATTTATGCGTTTAAAACTCAAAAATACTCGATTTTTCTTTAAAATTGTGATTTCAGTGTTATCATCAAAATTTGATTATCAATTTGATTATCAACAGAGATGATAACTACAGAAAAAAAATTGTAATTTTTCTGCAATGTATAAGATATTATAGCTTTACATGTATGCATATTTGTTTATGGAACATTTATATCATAAAAAATCATGAATTTAGTAATGCTTGAGCCAAATATTTATGTTAATAATAACAAATTTAAATCAATAATAAAAAATTTATATAATTTTCACCTCGTTTCAAGATACAGAATCGATTTCCTGATTTATGACTAATGGCTTATTGTAGAATGGCCATTACAATAAGCTATTAGTCATAAATCAGAAGTCAAGAGGTCGATTCTGTATCTTCAAGGTGAAAATTACAAAAACGAGCAAATTTACTAGGTGTTGACCAATGAAATAATCAGTATTCTAGTAAATTCGCTCACTTTTATGTCCCATTTTATTCATAATCAGACCTTGTACTTAAAGCTTTCTTAAATTTATCTTTAGATGCTCAGCAGCCAATGAAATAATTCGTAGAATATCTAAAGATAAATTTAAGGAAGCCTTAAATATAATATAAGGCCTGACTACGAATACGAGTATTATAATTTTCACCTCATTTCAAGATACAAAATCAATCCCCAAAAGATAAAAATTGTGTCCCCAAAAGATAACAATTGACTGTGGTTAATGTTTAGTTCCTGACTTCTAAATTATGACTATATAACGGCTTATTGTAAAAGGACCATAACCACGTAATAGTAACTAATACTTTCCAACTAGTAACTTTCTATCGAATTATCTTAATTTCGGCGATGCATATAAACATAAATATATGATATGAGTATTTAATTAATCATTCTGATGCACATTGTACCAAAGTTTAGTACATCGTTCTTTAAATACCTTGAAATTAAGATAATTTAATAGAAAGTTACTAGTTAGACGTAAACAGGGTCACGCACGTTTGGAATCATTTCGAACATCTGGCATCTGTAAAATGGCATCCCTGATTGCTCTGTGATGCGATGTTTCGTTTTGAGGTTAAGTATCGATCAGTGCGCTGGCGCCGTCTCGGCAACGACGGGGACGCGAGAGTGATGCTCGTCATGTTTTCATCTCGGCGGATCCCGCCGATCCGCGCGAGTTAGAAGTCAGTGCCTCCGTTACAATGACAGTGTGCTGATCGCTACAGCGAAACATGGCGCAGTCTATCCTCGATGTTTTGACAGGTAAGGCGAGTGTCGACCGAAATAGGCGGGGTTGACCGATCCCGGAAACGTCAACAATCCACCTCGAGCCTTCGTTCCTCGGGCATGGAGTAGACTGTCATTTTCTTTCTGCATCGCATCTCCACGAGCTCGTCTTGCGACGATAATTTCAAGTACGCTAGGTAGTACGAGAGACTGAAAGTGCGCAGATTTTTAGGGTTTGAAAGACATAAAAAATGGGGGTCGTCGACTTAACCTGCCTCGATGCATCTTATAAATTTGTAGCGATCTATGCTTTGCGTACTCCCAAAACCATACTTTTATAATCTGAAGATGTTTGTTGTATTACTTGTTCTTGTTTAATTATTTGAATATTAAAATGAGCAGGCTCTGAAATAATAATTCAAAGGCTAGAAAGGAAGCCAAGAGCCAACACAGTTATTCATGTATGAATTGTTATGTTATCAGAGAATGGAAGTACAATAATACTCCGTTACTTTTACCGTTATTTTTTTCTAATAATGATTTGATAATAACGCTGCAATTTTTTATGATTGTAACAATAACTAAATGCTAAGGTTGTATTAAGGTTGGAGAAGTCACATTGAAAAGTTGTCACCGCTATATTTTTATGAAAATTATTTTGAAAAAAATAATTTGTTACTTGTAATGCAGTGATGCACACATTACTTTATTTGTTACAAGTATATAATAGTAAAAGTAACTTGTTGTAAGTTACTTTTTTTCAGAAACAAGTAACTTTTTGAATCTGTACAACTTTGACTTTTCCAATTCTGGTTACCATTACCATCATAAAAAAATTTGCAACGTCATAACCAAATCATTATCATAATAAAATAATGATAAAAAATAACACACGCTTCTATTTCCTGATACATATTTATAATAATTATTATTAATGTAATAGTTGAGTCTTGTTTAATTATATATTGAAAATTTAAGTAAGTAAGGCTCTGGAATAATAATTCGAAAACTAGAAGGAAAGCTTATAACATGTTATTTATGCATGTATTATTGTATGTATTTGCAATAATTGATATACAATGAATAATGTAGTTGTTTTTGTTTCATTATATATTTGAAAATTAAAATAAGGCTCTGGAATAATAAATAAATAATTCAAAGGCTTCTTAGGGAAGGAAAGCCTATAAAAGTGAATACAGTTATTTGTGTATAAATTATTGTACGTATTATTGACAATAATTAATATACATTGAACAATCATATTGTAAATGGTTCCGGATTTGATCCTCTTCAGTGCATATTATACATGTATAAGTTAGGATTCATAAATTCTCTAATCATGTAGTCAAAAGAATCAAATTGTTAAAAAATTGAAGTCATCAATGGAAATATGATAGATTTGATTATTGAGACTCGTTATAGTAACTTCATTATAGAATTTAAAATAGAAAAACTAATACGTACATTTATATAAATGAATTAAATTTGAGTCAATGATTAAAATAAGAAGAATGAACGATTTAATTAATTAATTAAGAAATTAATTATATAAATAAGTGAACAATTGTATCTCATATCTTAATTATTTGATGGTTTTACAGATGTCTCGCTGGACGGTTCCTCTGTGCAATCCTTGCTGGAGTCTCAAAACTTGATAGCTGAAGTCGAACAGTCAGGTACTTATACTTCAGAAGATGAATCTGATGATGAATCTTTAAAAAAATGAATTATTTAGACTTCTTTTTTTGAGTTATAATAAATTAAAAAACTTATTCAATAAGTTTTTGTCTTTCACAGTAAAACATAATATTCTGATGTGATTTGACATTATATTATTATAATAATGTAATAGTTATGATTTTAAGATTTGCTATACTAAAACTGCCACAGCAAAAACCAAATAGTTCAAATATTTTTTAAAATCTATAAAAGTAAATCTGTTTATTGATTTTTGCTTTAGATTTATTCTTTAAGCACACAATTGAGATGTATTTACGAGTTATTGTGTATATATATATATTATATTATAATTGTTATTTTATTTTGAATATATTTCAAATATATCTGCATTTATGTAAATTTACTTCTTTTGGAAGTAATTAAACAAAAGATTAGACAGGAATTAGAATAAATGTTTTTTAAAAAATTTGACAAAATTAGAACATATTTTGATGAGGCAATATAATCTAAAACCCAATTCAAATTTCTCGTTAAAAGATTATAATTTAAGACTCAAACTGAAGTTATGAACTTAAGTTATAAATTTAAATTTCAATGATAGAATTTTAATATTAACAGCGCGAAAATTTGAAATGTATTTAATTATGTTATATCCCTTCTAGAAATATATTCTCTGAAAAAAACATCTCTGACATTTTTTTCATGATGGAAAGATATGTATTTCAAATAGTTAATCTATTAACTAATTGTTTAGAAAAGAGAGACAAATTCTTATGAATAAAAATATTCCAAAAATAACATAATTATGTACATGTTAATATCTTCTCATGTATATGTTAATTATATCTTACATATTGTACAAATCGTTACATAATATTAACATATCTTCACCAGCGATTGATCAGGATGAGGAAGACATATTCCAATGTGGCAAATGTAAAAGTCAGTTTACGTCACTTCAACTGTTCGTACTCCACAAGAGAACGCACCAGAAAACGCAGCAGCAAACAGTAGACTTGACTCAATTTCTAACAAACGATGAAAGTCAGGTAATGCATGTAGAAGATGTCGTTCAAGATGAGTCGCAGTACAATTCGCAGGAAACCTTTCAGCTTGGAGAACCTATTATTCTCGAAGAAGCAGACATGCTATTTAGGTATGTTGTCATTGATAATTGTAATTCGATAAATTTGAATTAAATATTTTCGTGCCGCTTTAAATATATAGATTATTCCTTGCTTTTGTAAAATTTATTCTTTAATGTGTATTATCTTTTTTTTTAATCTGATCTGAATTGTTACAGTGTGGATCAGGAGGCTGCTAATTATTTCATGACAGACTCCACGTTCAGCGTGCCGATCATTTTGAGTACAGAGAACCTGGATACTTTCGATAATGCTGCCATCGAGGCGACGAGGGAAGATTCAAGCGAAGTACCGACGATACTGCAAAACGACATCAATTCACAGGAGGATGCCTCGAGTCAATCCGAACATCCTAGCGCTTCGTTGACGGACAACGAGCTATCTTTGGCGGACAACGAGCCATCTTTAGAGGACAACGAATCCTCTCTTGAGAACAACGAGACATCCCTCCAGGATAATTTACTCAGTGTATCAGAAAATGGCATCAATCGAACGCAGAACTTAAGGGTATCATTGTATTGATGACTTTCTCTTTTTCCAAAACAAAAAATAAAATTATAAAACTTGGTTCTATAAAAAATATTAAATTGTAATTAATGTTTTCATATTATTTAATTATAAAATTTAATTCAATTAATTAAAGTTTAATGTGAGACTTTAATTATAATAACAAATATAATGTAAATCTGTTTTCAATTTTTCTAAAATGCGAATTTATTTAAATTACTAAATAAATTACAGAGGTCAGAGATTAATGCGAATTTTTTATATTAAGATACACATATTCGATTACGTCATTACAGTACAAATGCGGTTATTGCAACAAGCAGTTTGCAAAAAAATTCTATTGGCAACAGCACGAACGTTCTCACACTGGAGAAAAGCCTTATCAATGTGTAGTATGTGGTCGTGCATTTGCGCAAAAATCAAATGTGAAGAAGCATATGTCCTCACACAAAGTATGGCCTGGCACCGCCATTCACTCATTACCACCAGAGGTACAAAGTTTTTAATTAAACTAATTACTAAGATTTATTTTTCTTTTCGAATTTTTACGAAGAGAAAATTTATGAATATTTTTTTTATAAAAATATTTCCTTGCAAGAGTAGGAATATCTCTAAGAAAAAATTTTTTCAAGTATTATATTAGTTTTAAGGCACTAAGAGCACTTTAAGCACAGATATTAAACACAATTTAATTGTAATTATATATAATTTTTTATTCATTAACATTTATATTATTTATTTTTACCTATTATTTTTTTATATATCGTTTTAATCATATTCTTCTGAATACTTTTAGGCGCCTCCGGACGGAAGTATCGACCGCACGTACCATTGTCAATTCTGCAAAGAAACGTTTGATTCGTACAAAGCTCTAAAAGGCCATCTAATTGTCTCGCATCTGGCATTGAAAGTGTATAAGTGCGTGCAGAGCAGCTGTAGTATGATGTTTTCGGATTTGGAGGAATTCCTCGAGCACACGCGCAACCATAAGTGCTCGGAATATCGATGTCACGTGTGCGGCGAAGTATTCAGTACCCTGTCGGATCTTGGTGGCCATCAGTATGTCCACTCCGTCCAGAAGCAGAAGACCACGGAGAAGTATTATTGCTGCTCGACTTGCAAATCGTCATTCTCAAATCTGGAGGCATTGCAGCACCATAAGGAAACCACTACACACAACTATGCATGCCTGCATTGTGGCAAAAGTTTTCTCATCGAGAGATTTCTGCGCCGTCACCTCAAAACTCACTCGGCATCGGCGAGATTTGTCTGTGAAGATTGTGGCAAAGCTTTTAAAACCGAGCAGTATCTGGCTAATCATAAACTTATACACAGCGAAGAGACGCCTTTTACATGTCCGGTAAGTAAGAATAATTGCAATGAATATAAAAAAATTAGGATTTTGCGTTAATGATATTCAATGTATACTTCAAAAGGATATATTTTGTGGAAGTAAACTATTGTGGCGACTCACCACTAGAGGAATCAACGAGATTCGCTCGGATTCGCGTGAGCACCCACCACAGCCATGCGAATTCCCTTTAAATAGAACGTCAATCTAAATTCATTCCAGACGTCTTGTTGTATGATGTTGTATGTATTGTAGGATAAAGCAGGTCTACATCCCACACTACATCGCCTTACTGATGAGTCTAGTAGTGTGGAACTGGGACAAAATACCGACTAAAAAGCTTCGAGTCAGACCTCCTTAGCGAATATGAACATCATTCGTACAAATATCCATTGGTGACCCTGATGTGATCTAAAAAATGCACACGTATTCGGTCCCTTAGGAACACATATGTGTTCATAAAGACATTCACACACACGCTCACAACGCTCACACATAGCGGCACCGAGCAGCATCGAACAGGAGTAACAACGAACAATGATGAACGCCACCGACCGCATCGCGCTCGTCCCTGATACTTATCATTCCGACGCAATCCATTGGATCGCATCATTGAGGTGGAGTCCTGTGGCGACTCGTTACCAGAGATCCAACGGGACTCGTTCGAATTCGCGTGAGCACCACAGCCACGCGAATTCCCTTTAAATAGAACATCAATCTAAATTCATTCCAGGCATTTCCTTGTATGTAGGATAAGGCAGGTTCCACACTACATCGCTTTACTGATGAGTCTAGTAGTGTGGAACCGGGACGAAACGCCACGGCCAAAAAGCTTTGAGTCAGACCTCCTTAGTGGACATGAATATCATTTGTACAGATATCCACACTTTACAATGCTAGGCAATTTTCACAATTAAGCAAGTAGATTAGGTTAATATTATAATTATTATTTAAATATAGATGTTTTTTTTAATAACATAAAAATAAATTCTTTGCAATGGATATAACCAAGTAGTGCAGCAAAAAATCTGTAAACATTAAGAAAACTTTAAAATTGATCTTTGATTCCTTTATGACCAACTGACTTGACTCATACTTTACCTCCTATTCTTTGTCCTTGAATATTTATTACCGGACAGAATTTGAAAAAGTTAAGCTATTTCTGAAAAATCTTACAGATGGGAAACCGAACAAACGGACGGAGGAACCAACACTGAAAATGAAATTATAAACTTTACTATATTGACACTTAATAAACTGAAATATAGTTGCATATTGTTTATTGATGTTTGTACTTTTTATTTTAAATCACAGCATTGCCCAGCCAGATTCAAGCGGAAAGATCGACTGGGCCGGCATATGCTGATCCATGATTTGACGAAGAGACTTAAGTGCCCGTTTCGCAATTACTTGGGCTGCATGAGTGAGTTTTCTCGGCCAGACAAGCTCAAACGGCATCTGCTGACACACAGCAACGTCAAACGATTCAGTTGCAGCCACTGCAATCGCAACTTTCACCGAGCGCAAGCTCTCAAACATCATGAGATGAATAAGCACAGCCTTAAATGTGACATTTGCTCCCATGTGAGTCCTATTTCTCAATTCAAACACAAAAAACTCCAATCAGTTAATTCTTCTTCAGCTGATTATTAATATTACGCAGGCTTTTAAGACTAAAGAGCAATTGGTTACCCATAATTGCGAACAATCGAATGAGACCAAGAAGCACACGAGCTCTCAACTACCGAAAAAAGCATCCGGATCATTTAAGCCGAGGAAACCCACCCCAAAGAGACAAACATTATCAAAGACTGCAATCCCGCTTGCCGATAAAGAGAAATTAGAAAAGCTTAAGACTGATGAGATGGAAAGAAAGGTAATTTATATCTTACAATTAGATCACTCTTTCTATTTTTATTTTTTTATTGCATTTCAATCTCCTATTGTTTTATACTTTTCTCATTTAAAGATTGTTAATATATTATTCCGCTTAATTTTTTTCTTTAAATCTTATGTCTTTTTTTTCTGTCTTTTAATCATATCACATCCCTCTCAATTGTAGATTGCCTCTGAAACATTCATATCTGGTGATATCGATGAGAAAGCCAACAAGAAAATGGAAAATATTCCTCCCGTTTTGAAAACAGAATCAACTGGCGGTGAATTAAACGAGCGATCCGACTCGCCAGTTACGGACTTCGAGAACGATTTCAAACGCAACATGGAATTCTACTCGCCCCACGCGAGCGAGTAAAATTTTGCAATATATATACATACACGCATATATATTTTTTTGATTCGTATTTAAATTGTACATCAATTAGAACGTAGACGAATCGTAGTATGTGCAATGGGATCATCGGCGAAAGCGCAAGTTGCATTTTATATTCGCGCGTACGGTATTTTGTAGTTTACATATCTGTGATAATTGTATTATAATGCTCTATCGATATAAGTAACTTATATACATTTACGCACACACCGAAGATGTTCGGTGTCGCTGATTTCGATTCTTCTATGAGAAACTCGTCGTATAGGCACAGCTATAGTTATAACTGATACTCCTGAAGTATCTTTTCGTATACTTTCGTTCGTTAAATTTTTTTACGATTACAAGGTCATACGTATGATATCAGAACTGTAACGAAACGTTTGACAGCGCGACATCTTTTTAATTTATTTGTTATAAAATAATAAATCTAGACGAGAAGTCACAAATGCGAAGGTGTAAAATAACTTTTAAGAAAATATCAATTTTATGAAATAGTCAAAGTTTGTATTCAATTTTATGAGATAGCCGAAGTATAACTGTCGAAACTGTTGAAAATTCCTTTAAGTTTGATTCCTGATTAATTAGCGTTCCTTCAACTACAACTTTAAACTAATAATCTCATCAAATCCAAATTAATTTATTAGTTTCTTAAATGCAAATTAATATTTACGTAGTATTTAAATAAATTTTTTTATATTGCATGATAAAAGGTTAAATTTACCCGCTCGGAATCAATTCACTTTGTTGTGTAAGCTATTATCTTGTGATAATTCTTGTGATATTTAGAAGGAAGCGGTTAGCAAAACCGCAATCTTTGAAAGATTAGGGGCAAGAGTATATGGGCACGTCGCTTTAATATAAAAATCGAAACTTTTTAGTTGCATAAATGTAGTGTTCAAATTAACGTATATAGTTGCTAGTTAACCGAGTTGAAGGAACTATGCCGTTTCGTAAAACATATCAGATTAACAATCGGGAGCAGGACAAGGCTGCTCAACGGGATCAGTCATATAGAAGCTGTCTCATCGCCCTGCTCATTTTCTTCTTCATGTGTCTTATCCTTATCCTTGCCTGCAAACCCTGGAAAGTGCAGAATCAAAGAGAATACAGGGAGTCATATATTAAACATGACTCACAGGTATGATATTGAATAGAATATCTTTAGAGAGACAAATGTAGATCTATAAGAAAATGGTATAAAAAATAAAAGAAGTTTATTTACAAATCTAAAGAAATTTCACAGAAGCCGTTACAAACTTTATACAATTTTTTCTTATTCATGTTCTTTATTTATATTTGTTTTAATTCTATTGCCACACTTTTTTTTTAACAAAAAATTTTAATTTAATTTTGAGTGAATAATTATTGAGTATTTTAAACAGCATTATCCTCAAAAACGCACAAACGAAACAACAATCGTGACAATTTCATTAACAACAGCAACAACATCAACAACTCAAAAAACTCCGACAAAAGAGACAGTTTTAGCAAAAACTTGGATTATCCCAGTGAATACTTCCACTACAGAAAATAGACCAACAGAAGAAACCAATGTTATTACTGAAGACTATTCAAAGAAGAATGTTAAAAAACCTGATCATTTTGAGCGTTACTTTGAAAGTACGACGAGTATCGATGAAATAACATTATCTACTCCTGTATCTCAAAAAAGTATTGAAAACTATACTTCAAATGAAATCTTAGAAAATGTAGAAACTACGGAAGAAAGCATTGGCTTGACTACATTGCCACATAATATTACAACTGATAATGTCATTGATAATGCAACTTCAATATCATCAAGTGGATCAATTGGCGTCACTACAAAATACACTTCAATTGTTGATATTATAAAGAATATTATGTCAACTACTAAGGAATTTATAAGTGATTCTACTGACGGATATTACAATTCGCATAAATCAGAAATTGACTTTGTGACTAATAACATTATAACTTCAACATTGCTGACACAGTCAAACGATACCGAAGAGAATGTTTCTGAGAATTCTACTAAAAAATATGAGAGATTAAGAGTTGGTATTGATAACATTACGTTTTCAACAATGCCGAATCTTCTAACTGATCTTGAAGAAAGTACAAGTGCTAAACATTCTTTCATTAAGAACAATTTGGAGATTTTGCAATCTGAAGTAACAACAAGTAATATTTTAACGCGATCAGATCCTCAAGAAAATGAAGATACTAGAAATTCTACAACGAAAAATTTAAATTATGAAGAATCTGCAGTCACGGAGTATAATGCGATGTTAATTAATGAGAATGAAACGAGAGAGAACTCTTCTTTTATAATCAATTATACTTCACTTATGGATGAGAAGTTTTCCACAAAAGTTAAAAGTGTAATTAAATTTTAATACTAAAATTTAATATTGAAATTGATTTGTTTTTGATATTCAATATATTAATTTCTTATGTAAATATTTTTTAATTTGTAAAATTAATATTTAATATATGATTTTTATAGATTTTTGTAGATATTTTCAAATCTATGGAAATCATATTAATATTAATAATAATATTTAATTTTTTATGTAGGAAGCTGAAGATCTGATGAACGAAACGATTAGTAGTATAAAAAGTTACACTACCGAGAAATTCAATGTGACTTCTGTTGGAATGGAGAAATACAACGAATCTTCTATGTCCAATTATATTAACACATCCAGTACCGTTTTTTACAACCACACAACTAGGACAACCATCCCAGTAAGTTACAATGAGACAGATCTTATCACTACAGGATGGATCACGCTTTCTAACGAAGACGCGAGCATTTGTGAGACAGGACACTGCAAGCAGATTGCCAGCAGAATGTTGTCCTACATGAATCATTCAGCTGATCCTTGCGATGATTTCTACGAGTATGCTTGCGGTAGTTTTGAAGCAAATCCGCAGTTGATAGACGGAGATCTAATTCGGAGATCTAGAAATTACCAACGAATCGCCAGTAAATTTATTAATTACTAATGACATATAATTATTAATAAGTCTTAAAAAGATTATTGCATAATTATAAGAATCAATTATTAAATTAGTAATTATTAATTATTTTTTTAGTTGGAATAATTTTTTATTATATAAATATTTATATAATAAAATATATAAATTATATTTTTATATAAATTATATTTATTATAAAATATATAAATTATACTAGAAATCCAGGAAATATTAATTTCTTTTTAGAAGAAAAAATTGACTAGCTATTGAAAGTAGTTATTGAATATTTATACATTTGTTATTCTGTTTTAAATAATTTTAGATCAAATGTTAAAAGAGAAACGCGAGAACGTGCATTCAATTTTTGCAACGTACTACGACAGTTGTGTGCAATATGAAAGAAATATGAACTTCAATAAAAGAATTACAATGGGTAAATTAAATATTTTATGATTAAATATTTTAATAGTCAATAATTGAATAAAGATTTATGAAGTAAATATAATATAATAAAATTTAATTTAATATAATAAAATTAAGTCTTAATTATATATATATAATAATTGTAATGCAAGAATAATTAATTGTTAGATGTAATTTTGTTACAGCAAATGACGCGTTAAGAAAAATAGGAAAGTTCTATGTATCTGATACGTGGTCTGATAACTACGTAAATTTCACCAATTTATTCGCCCAATTAATATTACATCATAGGTAAGTTCTTAGAAAGATTCATTAACATATTATAAATTAGAATTATTTTGCAGCGCTCTTTTATTTGATGTCGTGCCAGAATTGGATGAATATCGTCGAAACAATTTTACATTGAAAATAGGTCCTACAACATATGAAAGTCCTTTTAAAACAGAGTATTTGGAAGATCCCTGTTCCGAGGACAAGTTTGAAACGGAAAGACAGTACGTGGATCTCGAAATTTTGTATCATAATTATGAAAAATGCAAGGTACAAAATATTAAATTATTGCAAATTGTTTAACGAGAAAATTAAAAGATTTTATTGAAGGAAGAAAAAACAATTTAATTTTTTTTATAAAGCTCTTTTTCTTTTCTTCTTTATAAAATATCCTTTCTCAATGTTTTTAATTCAATCAATGCTCTTTTTTTTTGGTAAATTTCTTTTGAGATTCATATAGAAAAACAAGTACATAATTATAAAGTACAAGTAAATTAAAAAGTTAATAAAATGGATTAATATAAGAAAAACATATAAAAGAATTAAGTGAATAATTATTCTTTTTTTTATAGAATACGAGCGAATTTATGAGAGAGAGATCCATTAGGAAAACGCTGAAAGAACTTAATGTTTTTAAGGGCTTAAATGACAGCGATTTAGAATCGAGTATACAATCTGAAAACATAGAAAATACTGTTCATGTGATTGATTTTGTAATGCAAGAATATTTTTCGGTAATTAAATATTATATATTATATATTATATATTATATATATTATATATTATATATATTGTATATATATATATATTATATATATTATATATATTATATATATTATATATTATATATTATAGCTTTTTGTAACATTAATAATATTATTTATCGATAAAACTATTATCGAAAAAACTATTAACTCTGTAGAACTTTCCATCTAAGAGTGAAGTACGAGAGGCGTATTTGATGAACGATTACAGTAAAGTCAGTTTAGAGGATTTACAGAGCAGTAGTACATTCGTAAGTAAAAATATATAAGAATTTTAATTTCTCTGAAAAGTAAAAATGAAAAAAAAAAAGTGAAATTAAATATCTAACTCTAATCTCTTAGATTAAAATGTTTATTACATTTTTAACAATCTCTTATCTTTTAATTTATCTTTTAATTTTCTTTCGCAGGTAAATTGGGCGCAATTAATTCATTTGTTAACTGGAGTACACGTGGAAAGTAATGAGATTATTCAAGTGTATTTCCATGCTGCATTAACTAAAGGTTTACGCAAATTAGAAAAATATGCTAAAAAAAATTCTATGAATCTTAATAACGCGATAATGGCACTATATGCGAACAAGCTTTATCACGAGGTAACTTATATGTTAAGATCATCTTTAAATATAATAAAATAAAAATAGTCATATATAAATTTAAAATGTAAAAATATAAAGTAAAAGTAATGTAAAAATATAAAGTAAAAGTAATGTAAAAATATAAAGTAAAAGTATACAAATATAAATATTATATTATAAATAGTTTAATAAATGATGGAATTGTTTTCTAATAGTTTCATATTTTGTATTAATAAAAATTATCATTCTTTATTTTTATTGATATAATGAAATGAAATTCTTTGCAGATGGTCTTGCCAAAGCATGATAATGTAAAGGATTATTGTCTGCATGTGGCTACCTATCTTCTACAGTTGGAAGCGTCTAGTTTATACGTATCATCCTTTACTGATTACGAAATAACGCAAATGAATGAAATAGTAAGTGAATTTAAATATAACTAAAATATAATAAATATAAATAAGTGCTCAATTTTTCGAATTTATAAATTATTTGTGTTTTTCTATTGTCATTTTTTAACTATTGTTTTATTCAATAGATAAAAAAGACATTCAACAACTTGAAGCAAACGTTATCAGACAAAATGCAAGAAGCACAATGGGCAAAAGAGGAAGGACGAAAAGAATTGCTAAACAAGATCAATAGTCTAAAACTCGCATTACCTGTTGTTTCCTATTTCAAGAACAGAAACTCATTATATAATGAATATAACGTATCAGAGGTAAAAAAATATATATGTATCATACATTAATTCTTCTTCATTATTACTTTATTAAAATAATTATTGATATTATTAAAAACAGAACATATCTAAAAAATCTATAATAAAAACAAATATCATTATATGAATATATAAAACATTTTTTAAACATTTTAACAACAGATTTATATAACGTATTTTTTTATTTTGAATGCTAAATTGGTTTTTTATGTTGGCGTTTAATTAAAAATCTTTCTGTATATCTCAATTAGTTTTAATTATGTTCTAATTGACAATCAACTTTTAGGTAATTCTAAACGATAATTACTTTGACAATTCGATGATGCTACTAAAAAGATACAGAGTTCTAATGTACACCGAATTAAGAAGAGAAGTTGGTGGTCCAAAACAAATGTAAATAAAATACAAATAATTAATTCACTATCAATAAATTAATTCAATTTAAATAAATTCATAAAATCCTAGATGTTCAACTTTGTAAATTTATATTTCTTTCAGATTTTTTTAGATTATTTTATTTATGTATAAACTCGTATATGTCTCTAGTTCAAAATTTTTATATTATTTAATTTTGAAAGCTTTCATTTTCAATTTCTTAATTTTTCGATTTGGAAATTTGGATCTCTTGAATTCTAAGTTTTTATAATTTGTAAATTACGTTATAGTTGGACATATTATGCTACGCCATTTCAATCAAAAGCCCAAGTGATTTACGCTCTAAATCTCATCGTGATTCCTTACGGTATTATCGATTGGTCTTTAATGAGCAACTTAATGAACGGCGATGAATTATCCTATTTTCTGCTAGCAACCCTTGGGAATTTAATAGCTCATCAGATCGCCCATCATTTCGACACAAATGGTAAATGATTGTAATAATGTAATTATATAAATACATAAAAATCTTATAAGTCATTAATAACTGTTAATATTCTTCATAAATTTTTTTTATAGTATTCTTAAACCTCATGTATGGTTTATGTACAATTTTTAAAAGTAGAAGATTATTGCACGTAATGTTGATTTTAATTGACTAAATTTATACAATATATAAATCATAAGGATCATTTTTTCTATTTTTAATTCTTTGATTACCTGAATTTTTATAATCATTTTCTTTATAACAGGTATACACTATTGGAATCAAATCAGGAATGCTCAAGATTCTTTGATGTTTGAAAACGAGTTTACAAATACTCATTTCGATGATTATATCAACTGTCAAAAGGAGAATCTGTACCAAGAACCTATAAACATGACGTTACCCTTCACTGATCAAATCGTGTCCTTTAGAGTAAGTTGAATTGTTCAATCCTTAATACTCATGACTGGGTGCATTTCTTTTCTTTGAAATACTAAGAACACCAAATAATTAGTTATAATATCTATACACAATTTCTTTTTAATATACAACTTTATAAATATTTTTTAACATGTTAAAAATGTGTATAAGAATCACTTAAAAATTTTTGTTACTTATAAAAGTGATGAAAATTAATCTGAGAAATGAACGGCCCTTCGTGTATAGTAAAAGATTGAAAAATCATTGTAGAATGTTAAACTAAAGATGAATTCTATAATGCAATTTTCCTGATTGTACTCTAAAATCTTTAGAGTAGAATCTCACTCTAAATTGAGCCAGTCTTCTTTCAAAGAGTGACTCGATTTTCAATCTCACTTCTTCAAAGTGAGATTCACTGTTCGAGAGAATAAAAGTTCGAGAGAATAAACTACAATAAATAACAAAAGGGATTGGAGAAGGGATGTTCGAAACACTTTATGTAGTAAAATTTAACACAATAAATGTAATAATTTTTTTTGCGTAATGCTTGATTTATTGAATCGTTCGCAGACGCAAAATGTCGACATTTGTAAATATTCTAGATTCCGCAGTTGACCTTGAACGAGCGGTTGTCTGAAATTATAGGACTCAGACTAGCCTATGATACTTTGGCTCTTACGATATCGAATGCGAAGAGACTACCATGGATACAACTCCGCATCGACCAATTATTCTATCTCGCCTACGCTCAGGTACTGTTCTCACAGTTCGTTTTACATTAACAGCAGTTTTATGGAGGTCCCGTGATATTCTTGAGAATCCTGGTCCTCGAATCTTCAGAACTTTTGAGTGGCAATTCAATAAAATCCAAAGATTTGCGAGGATCACGGTTGATTCTGTTCCCTCGAAACTTTCACCGTCATCGAATTCCAGATAATTAACACTTATTAATGTTTTTGTATCTTTATCGTTGCAGATGTATTGCACGAAGACATCACTCACATCGTCGTATGTCTCTCTGCACGAGAGCGAAAATCTGCCTAGCCGAATCCGTGTGTTCGTCTCCGCATCAAACGACAAATTCCTTTCCAAGGCATGGAATTGCCCACTCGGCTCGCAGATTGCACCTATCGACGTTTGCAACGTGTTCCCATACATAGAGATTAAAGAGACCTCGATGATTCCGGAGTGAGAATCGTTCGCGGAAAAGAATGGCACCCGCGGACATTATGCTATAGCAAATGAGTCAATTGGTATTCGATTAGTCGAGAAACGTCTAATCTAATCGATGGAATACAGAAACAAAACTCGGATTCATCCACTGCGAGATTCGTGTATGAACATTTTTAAGATTTGATTATTAAATCATGAAATCGAATTAGAAGCATCAGTTTCATGCGGTTGATGCGTAAACCTATTTTTATAATTTTAAAATCTAAAAAAGATTGGAGAACATGTGTTTTGTTTCTGTATCCTTTAATACATAAAAGAGAGAGATTCTCATTTACGTAATAAAACGTGTGTCTTAAGTTTAAAAGCAATGTTTCGATGAACACCTTGCCGCAAGCGCATCGTTTGCGAGGTAACGTTATAGTTATTAACGTTGGAGAGAAAAAAGTAAGCAACGTAATCGCCGAATGAATATGAATCAATAAACAATTTTTACGCGATATTCACACTGAATTTGATCGAACGCTAAATTGGAGCGTCCACGGATCAATAATAACAATAATATTCTTCATTCATTCTGAGGAACAAAAGTAACACTTTGGAGACCATTCATATCACGTCACAAATAATCGGACGCATTAATCATTCATTCTACTCTTGCGCGCGATTGTCCTATTCGACTAGAAAGTGTAATTAGTGTCCTCAGTTCACCATCAAGTGGTTCTTTTCTCTCTTCCTTTCACAATTTTTTCTTATCGAATTCTTCCACGGATTTCGTACGACGAACCATATTCCCTGAAATAAACACATTTGTAAATAACATAAAAATTACTGCTCCAATGTCGATTGAGTTGTGGCAGTTGATTAATTCTTTTTAAAAATCTCAATTTGAGAAGTATAATAGATATAGAAAAAAAAGAATTATATAAAAATATTAAAAAAAAAAATAATTAAAAACATAGAATTACTTAATGAAAACTGATTTCTCTAATCTGAATAATAACAATTTTTTTAATACTTTATTATATTTAATATATTTTAAAATTTAAAGAAAAGATCCAAGAATTTAATAAGATAAAGTTTTAAAAATTTTAGTTACAAAAATTACAATATTTTATGACTCAAAGTCATTTTTTAAATGCAAGAATCTGAGAATCTCAGGATATATAATATTCAAAGATTTGAAATTCTAAAAGTCAAATTTAAAAGCATTCAGTCTTCATAAAAAATAATCCTGATTTATCCAAATGATTAATCATATTTTCATTATTTTAAGTTGTCAATAAAAATAAAATATTCGAGTTAGGATATTATATGAACAAATCACGAACAAATTTCGGGATGATTGATAGTAACAGTGGCCTAATTTCCACCGAGGGTTTAATTCGGATTAAAATGTAAGAACCAACTCGAGCATTTCCCTGTCGTTCGATTGTAACAGAGGAATACTCGATTGTAATTGGTTGATTCTTACATTCTGATTCGGATTAAATCGATGGAAACTAGGCCTGTGACAAGAATGGCAATAACAATGAATCAAGTGTCGCAAACTCAGATTGTTGCAAACTATCAAACGATTACACATCGTATGATGTAATCAACACATACCACTTACATCCGTGTCAAACTTGCTTAGATGGGAGACTGACCGTCTTATAGTGACTTTCTTTCCCGTCTGCAATAATCAGCACCATGCATTTAAAAGGAGCAACAAGAGTTAGTTATCAAAATTAATTAGCTATTGACGAACAATATTTATTTAAGTGCACAAAATTGCTGTGTAAGTTTGCTCCAAAAAAAAGGATCTTGTATTAATTATATAGAAAATTATTGCTATTATCCCGGTGAAGTTAGTTTTTACATATAATGTAATTTACAATATGATGAACAAAAGATGTCTAAACACAAGACTTAATAATGAACAGTTTTAAATTATGGTACATCAAAAGTAAAATTTCTACTCATGAAGCATCTTTGATATCATAGCTAAAAAAGAGATCTTATGTTCATATTACAACTACATTAAATGTAAAAATTAAGTCATTCCATTACAATCCAATTTTCCATATAATTAATACAAAAGTCTTTATACACGATATTTCCGTTCAAAATTATTATGCATTCATTATTCTTTTTCTCTGAGAATAAAAATACTGTAGCAATAGTTTTCTTAAATTCTATTTCTGGAAGTTTACAGAGACATTAAAATCTGAATGTGTTGGTATCTACCTCAAAGTACTGATGCCACAAAACACAGCCATAAACGCAGAGAACGGAGACTAGAGATTGGCAAAGCAGCCAAAGGAGGATATTAAGGGCTTGAGTGCGTTCAAACAGAGCTGCACCATGGCGTATACATAGTAAAGCTTCTGTCACCATAATTGCTCCATAGACCCAACACTGAGTTCCCACTCGACTACATGTCGGGTCAGTTACGTACATATAATACTGCCTGCAATTACAACGCAACAAATATTATCTCAACCGCACGCTCAACCGTATATTCAAAATTTTTTTAATTTATTAGATCAATTTGTTAATATAAACAATAATATTAGATTAGAAAATTTAAAGTACCAATTACACCTATTTTTATATTACAATTTAATTCACAAAATTATATATAATACTTAATAAGATTACATCTTGAAATATTACAATTCTCCAAATATTCAAATTTCCATATTCATGTATATATAATACAAATATAAAATTTTAAAGTAGTCAAATTTTAAAATTTGAAAAACTAATCTTATTTATATTGTCAAAATTTGTGCTCTTTCCGCTTACCTAACGGATGGTGCGACTATAACGCCGACCAATACTAATCTGGCAACAACAAATGGATGAGATGGAGGAAACTCATAGACGTGTTTCAAGAAGAACGTATTCAGCTCGGAAACTTGCCAGAATATCACTAGCTGGCATAAAGCAACCAGTCGCATATGTGTGCAAGTTGGATCCAGCCATCTAACACTTGTCCAACTGCCAGGAGTAAACTGCAACATTGCTCTTTTCAGTTTCCCAGTGGTGCTCTCAATGTCACGAATACTGACCCACCTATTTAAGAAAGTATTTAAGTTAAAAAATTCAGTACTATTCAATACTTTTTATTGAGAAAAAAAGAAAAAACTTCTTTCTCTATGAAATAAAGATAAAATTTTTCTACAAAAAAAGAATTCTGAATAGAAAGAATATACTTTGTTCAGCAAAATAAATTCTTTATTATAATAAATGATGAAAATGTGAAAGACATGGATCTCAAAATTTAAACTAAATTCTTACTTGTATTCCCTCATCTCCAATATGGAGCAAATTTTCAAGCCGACCCAGATACCCAATCCATTGCACACTAAAACGTCGAGAATCAAGGCGTCCCACCAGCACTCGATAAAGTTTGGCAATAAATGAGCAAAGGCAATCTCTGTCACCTCCCACATGACGCTGATGGCCCAAAGGATACCAAGATGACGAATTAAGATGGCCTTGAAGGCCCAGCCAAGAAAATGTGCTAACGCAAATACGTCCAGGTGATTCCAGATCCTTTCTACTGTGACATCCGAACAGTTGACACCATACTCCTTGTCCATATCGATGTGAAAGGAAGCTAAACCTGGATCTACCCATACCAGGATTCTTCTGACTGTCTCATAGTTTTGGAACAACAAGAACAGCAGACCCATCAAATAGAGTACACTACAGCCGAACACTATCCGCCATACCACAGGATGAGGCCTAGTGAATGGACCGTTGGGGAATGTCAGGACAGATATGATGAGGAAGAAGAAAATGACGCACAATATACCCGCCCACATGTTGTCTTCCACATTTGTGGTATTCCTGAAAGAAATGTTTTTAGATGTAACAATATTCTGTATTCCAATGATACAACAAAATTTTGTGTGACCTTTGAGTTCCATTTATATAAATTTTCCTACTAACTGAATTATAAACAGTGACTACGATCGGAGTAATCCAAGTTCTAAAATTTATTTGCATTTATCAGTCATAATAAACACATAACAACTGATACATATTTTTCTATATCGGCTATATAAAATATTATAATTAATAATACAAGCTAAATTAAACTCAATTTAAAAAAATTTCTAATATCAATCATAACTGCTGTCTAAACAAGAACATAAAAATATTTAGCAGAAATATAGTACAAAAAATACAAGTTACATAATACACAATACCATTAAGCTAAAATAGAAGAATAATCATGAATGGCTTATAATAGATAAGCCAAGGACAAGTTCAAATACTATAATATATAGAATTACTTGCACACGTATCTCTATAGAAAAAATTATAATGAAACTTTTATCGGCATTTGCACATAAGAAATTGCACATAAAAAATTAAAATTCTCATGTATATGATAACATATGAGTTGCATTATTCAAGCACAATATTCAGTCATTGTCAAGGTATTTTAGGTGATTATCTTATCAAAACTAGATATCGATTTTCACATACCGATATAAATCTAATTAACATTCAAACATGAAATTTCTTCAGCTTGCATCATGTGGTTTTTTAATCGAAATACACTTTATATCGTCAAAGAAAACAAGAGGAAAAAGTTAAAAGAAATCAAGGAGATATAATCCGTAAGAATTTCAAAGGTTCAAAGGGATCAAAATGAGGCCTTGTCTACCTGGTGAACGCAGAGTATATAACGGCACCAATAGAGATGAGTAACAGGGTGATAGTGTGCGGTTTATAGAAGAATTCGAGGGAGATGTCGTCGACCGGCCTCTCATTGATGCTTGGAAAGCTGTCGGTCCCGGTGCGGAGTCTGTGTTCCTCGGCATGATCGACGACGGTGTTGGCGACGGTATTAGCGACAGTGGTCGCTTTGAAATCATCCTCTTGCATTGCTGTCGTCATCCTTCCACTATACTCTCTGCCTCAGTCTCGTTCGACCACCATCGGCAAATAAACACGTGTAATTTTCGCGTCGTATCCGTCTTATACGTAAACGCGAACACGCCTGCGATCCACGATCGAGTTGGATTGACTCGCGTGAACTTAGATGCGCGCGCGGCACATCACACTCACGCGGCGGCAATCGCGCGCAACTTCACGCCGGTGGGCTCGCGCGAACGAAGCGACATAGTGCGGCGACAATGGTGACATACGGAGACGAGAGTCGAAAACGTGAAACTCGCGCATTACAGTGGGGGTGGGAAACGGCAGAAAGAAGCTTAAACTCAATAGGATGATTAGATATATCATTCTTCACTTTTATACCTCCCGATTGTTGTCATATTAGCTTGCATTAGCTAATGTCAATTAAGCAACAACCCATTGACCGATAGAAGAGATATTTTATTGCGTTACAATTGAAATAAGTATAACGATTGAAAAGTTACTTAATTATAACGTCGTTACTTTTTACAATATAATGACTTGATATAATGACTTGAATATAATGACTTGATATAATGATTTTATATTTTTTTAGAAATGATAATGCAGGAGTGGAAAATCACTTTTGAAAAAAATAATTCATAATTACTATATGCATTATTTATTTAAAAAAGTAACAGCTGTTTTTGGTAAAAGAATTCTTTTTTGTGAATTTCTTTTTTGTCTAAGATGATATGAAGATAATAGATATTGTAATAATTTAGATAAAGATAAGATGTAGCGATTTCTTCAAAATGATTATTTAAAACAAACTGTTACTTTTTCTAATAAATAATGCATATTGTAACAAATCTTTATTCAAATTATTGTTACCGATATGAAAAAATTTAAAGTCTAAATCGTTATTATAAAAAAGTAAGAGGCACACAAAAAAATTTACGCAGTAAAACGTAAGCAATAGAAAATCCAACATATTGATTTATTTATTCATATAGAATATTTATTCATATTTATTCTTATAGAAAAATGTGATCAAAATATATTCGAATTCGTCCTAAATTTCTCTGAAAATTGTCGAAATGTATAAATTCGAACAGTTACAGATAAAATGAGATACTTTCTGTCAAATTTCGGCAATACTGTCTTTATCAAAATTTGTTATTTTTTTATATTTTTCGGACAAACTATGACAAATTTTTTCCATCATGAAATTGCTTATATGTTTTATTGCAGCTTAAGTTTTTCTGACATGACCCTGATAATAATATGATAATAGCATATACAAATAAAGCGTTATTTTCCTATAGTTAAAGTATATACATACGTATAGTATAACACGCGAGGTTATTAATGTCTTCCTTATAAAAAATTTTTCATGCATGAATATATATAAATATGTGTAAACATACATAAATATTCATATACATATATAATCATATGTGAAATATGTCCACTTGTTCATACATCTCTTTTTTTTGTAAAATTACTTTTTAGTGTAATAGAAATAATTATAATATTATGAAAAACATTAAAAATAATTAAAAGAGTAATTTTCACACTATTTGTTTTAGAAAAAATCAAGTTTGAAGAAATATAAAGAAATTACTTATGTATAATTATATATAAAATTATGCATAATTGCGAGCAATTTTTTTTACATTTTTTCATACTTGTTTTTTTTTCTGAAATGAACAATGTGAGAATTATCTCTTTAATTATTTTTTATGTTTTTACATTTTTTATGTTTGCTATTATTATTTCTATTTTACATTAAAAACTAATTTTATGAAAGAAAAAAAGATGTATAAACATGTATGAACATATTTTACATAATATGATGATATATGTTTATAAATATTTATACATATTTATGCATGAAAAATTTTTTTGTTGGATTATTATGTACATATTCTGTGTATAATAATATGTGCAGAATAAGTGCATATATATCAGAAGATATTTTTTATATACACTCCGATAAGCGTTTAAATTCAAATTAAGGCATTAAAAAAATTACCGTGATAAATTGTATTATCACATAATATGTATTATATGTTTATGGTATAGTTAATAAATATATTAATTATACACGCGTAATAAATTGAAGTATAATTAATATCCCAAACAGACGTTTAAAATCTACATTTAAAAAACGTTAATTGAAACATTTTTACGTTATATAAAAATGTTAAATTATTTTTAACGTTATTATTAAATATACGTTATTAACTCGTAATAGGAAAACATATTTTTTATGATAGTAAAAAACATACAAATCTTGGGACTATATAATAGGTTTTTGTTATTTTAATTTTAAAATTTTCAATCATTTATGAAATTGCATACTTGAACTTAACATAATATAGTATGATAATATAGTATGATAATTAGTCTACATAAATAAAAAATAAGATTGTAAAATAGATTATTCCAAATAATTATTTATTATTTAAAAATTAAGAAAAAGTTTTAAGATCACCAGGATCTATATGTTTCAATTTTTCAAGATTGAATGATACGCTTTTTTAACATTTATTAAATAGTTTAATAAACATATTAAATTTTAAACATTTATTTTACAGTTTATATCTGTTAAACGTACTTTGAAAATATATGCATTGCTTGGGATTGATACTATATATATATATATATACATATATATATATAATTTATAACGCAAAATAATAAGAAGCATAAAGATTTTTGTGCATGTAAATTTACAAATGAATAGACATATAACCGTCTTGATCAGTGAGTCAGCTTAAGACACCATTATCTCTTGCAGAGATCAAATTGAACATTTTATTGGTCGTGACGCTCGTATCCTGGACTCGTCACTATGTTTTTATATGCAACCACAGGTATGTTGTATCATATATGTATATATGTGTATTATATGTAGGTGTCAATCATAGACATATGTTGTCAATATGTGCGATTTTTGGAAGCTTCTCATCATATCGAATTCTTATATATTGATCTGTTTTTTATAGTTAAACTAACTGCATTTTCAACTTTTTCTTCTCTTCAACGTTTAATTGTACTATTGTCTTTTTTATTTTAAATATGAAATATTACGCAGCAAAAAATGAGAAGCTATAATTTGTATTAAACCAAAAATACGAAAGTTGTTTTACTTAGTTCAATCGCTTCACAATATATGAACGTAAACTTTCGCACTTTAATGTAATCCAACATTCAGCTATAAAAAATTCAAATCTTATAAAAAAAAAAATAACTCATTTGCATGTTTCCAATAATAATAAATTCTATTCGATTTCTGTAATCAATGTACCATCATATTCTGCACTACATTCTATTATAATTCTATTATAATTCTAGTCTATTGACTCGATCTTATCATTATTTCTTTATAAGAATAGTTTATTTATAATTTAAAAAAGGACTAATTGAATACTCGTTTTATTTTAAGGGCAATAATCTAATCTTACAAAATTAAAAAAACGCAATAAATCTTATCTCATACATGCAGAAATCCAGATAGCGGATCTAAATGCGCAATAACAAAGACTATGTATGAAAACAAGGATAAATCGCGCAGCCTGTTGTATACAAAAATTGGTCGAAGACCACGGAAGGAGTAAATTGTAGCAAATCGCGCCACTTTTGTCGTAGACTCAACCGGAGTGAAAAGACGACAGTGTCGGATTCGGATTCCTGGCGAAACCAGTCGCGAACGTTCCGCCCATATTTGGGACACACTTTTTTTACGCGGCAAAATACGTCGCGACTGCGCAACGGTCGCGACGTCCCACACACTCCTTGAAGAATGCAGTCATATGATTCATCCGGAATGATTGTTTTTTTTTAAGACGGTTCTAACGGTTTACCATCCGAATATAATGCGCGATCCATTGATGCGCACCGGCGACTCTTTCCAATGTAAAAAAAAGAATGAAATTTGCATAGTATATATATGATATATTTAAATATTATTTAAATCGATAACAAATTATGCATAAAATCGTCCATCATAAGCCGAGCAATTTCATTTTTATTGAAATTTTCGGGAAAGACGTTGGAAGAATTAATCTCCCGGGAAAAACGTTTATATATAATTACATATAATTAAATATGTAAAATTATATATAATTACATATATAGGATTTTTCCGGGGTAATAAATTCGTAAATCAAAGACTATCAATAAGAACAAAGTTCCAGAATATTATAAAGTCAATAAAAAGATGTGTAAAATATACAATAAATCTCAAAATTATTATTATTATTGTCATTTAATTGACACTTGTTACAATGATCAATTTTAATCGATATTTAAATTCAGGTGTGGCGTTTAAAAAATTAACGATAAATGTATCAGTAGCACTTTTCGCAATGTAGTATATTATAAAACAAAGAGGCTTTTTGAAGAATAAAAAAGAAGATACAAAAACTGAGGCAAATGGACCAACATGTGATGCGGGAGCAGCCGTCGAGTTAATCGAGAACAGTTTGGCGAATGCATACGGCGGTATAGTGCTAACAACGTTCAACAGTTCAAACGGGCCAATCAGCGCGAGGTGGCGCCGCCGGCGAGCCAATAAGATGGTTGCGCCGGCAACGACTCGTTCGACCTCGGCAACTTTCGGCCGCCTTCGGTGACTCGAATACCGCACAAAGACGCCGCGCGATAAAAGCAGCGTACGAAGCGACCGGTTTGGTATAGATACACAGCGACTCGGTTCGTTCTGTCCCGTCGCGTCGGCGTCATATTTGGTGCATCTGGTTTTATTCGCATGCGAACGAGTTTACGTTCGTGATTCGTGAATCGACAGGCCCGTCATCGATTCGGACTCGAAGAGTCGAGAGAGCTGCAGCGTTTCTTATTCTGCGAGAGAAGGATAAAGAGAAGCAAGCAGGTAAATGTTTTCCCTTCGCCCTTTTTCCGTCGCAAACAAAGAGACGCTTCCGACCTTCACGCCACGATTTATTGAAGCGACGCAACGCGTCAGCACGTCTTTCTGAAGAGTTGATCTGTGAGCATAATTAGAATATTATTTCTCGTCTATCGCTTTTCATATTTGAGATGGTAAGGTTTTGTGATGCATTCCGTTATTGTTCCTTTTTGGATTATGTAAACAATAAACGACGGTTATTAATGGCTTTTAAGCGATGATGACAGGAAATCATGGCGGAACGTTTGTAAATAAAAAATGTTAGGCCTTTGTTTATTTTTATCGAGGTAGGAATTGGCATACCAGGCTGACGTAAAATTCATTGATTTGTTTTATAAGATATCTTTAATTTTTAATGTATAGACTTGTGTTTTACATATTGTGGTTATTTATTTAGTAAATTCGTTGTGGACAAAGGAATATATAGGATGTTTCAAACATCGTTTACCTTTTCTCATTTAATCAATTCATTATTAATTTAGTAACGATAAATTGACGGTATAATTGACTTAATCCTTCGTGATTTAACATTTTTTTTTCCACTGCTTTCCTGGTCCGTAACTGGGTGCTTATTATATTTTTCGAAGTGTTTTTTGGTGCTTTAAAAAATCTGAAAATATTCTGGTACACTTTCAACATTCAAGCATAATTTTACAATTATATGACTTGAAACGGTTTCACTTTTTTTGTACGTGTCTGAATTTGCGGTACAATCATTCAAAATTGATAATTCGGGATCTTCAAAGATCCAGTTGGACCAAAAATGAGTTAATTAATTAAATAATTGAAGCAAAATATTTAAATAATTACAATTTGAACGTAGAACTTATGAGAGAATAACTCTAATTAAGTTTGAAGAATTTCTATTTTCAGTCCAAGTAGATCTTAAAATATTTAATATTTGTACATCGACTGTTATAATTAATTAAACTGTTTGGTCTACATTTAAGAAATTAATTTTTTTTAAGATTAAGATATATATATGTATATATATTTTTCTCAATTCTTGTTTAGGTGCTTTTCAACAAAAATACAGATAATGCAGTTTAACACGGTGAATCATTTCATTCTTATTGTCTTCCAATGTTAAACAAAGATTAAATAATCATTGTGTTGCATTGTATCTTTTGCTGAAAATATCGTTTTAAAATTTTGGAAAAAACCATTTTTTTTTCCTACTTTCCGTGGATTTTCTCGGTCCTTCCTTAAGGATAGCAAAATTCATTGGAAAAATTTATATGTTCGTAAAATTTGCCATATTTGCTTCTTTCTGAAAAGAAAATAATTTTTTTTCTATAATTGGAAAAAAGCGGTTTTTTTAATATTATAGCTGAAAACCGTTAATTTTAAAAAGATACTTTTAATGCGAAGGAGCATGTTCAAGTAAATAATGGTAGTCACTAGATGTCGCTATAATCTATCTTGACCGTCTTATAAGATTCCTTTTCTATACCACATAACTGAACTTTTCTTTCTTTCACGGTTCACCTTTCTCCTTTTTCTTTTTATATTGAAGAAAAAGAGGCAAAATGGACTGTGCAAGAAGTTCAGAGCTGAAGTATGAAAAGAGGACACATCTTAATGTTCTTAATAATTATCTTATATCATGTTATATACATAAACTATCCAAGCATCAAGTCACATCGTTAATCATAATGACATTAAATCAGAAATAAATCAGATTGAAAAATGACTTTTAATAATCATTTTAAAGTCGTTTTTTCACATTATTTTGATATCATAATGACTCGTTCTTGAATACAGTCTGCGTCGCAGAATAAAATAATAAAAATAATAAGAAAGGATGCTTCAATCACTTTGAATCATATAGAATAAAACGTATTTTTGTAATAAAAAAATTAATAGCATAATGTGGTATTAGGACGATCTAATTATTATTTTCCTTATTTTTTATTGGAAATTCTTGTCACACTACAAAATCTTTTAGAGCTCCGACCTTTAGTGACTTGAAATGATTGTT
This sequence comes from Atta cephalotes, assembly GCF_000143395.1. Lineage (NCBI taxonomy): Eukaryota > Metazoa > Arthropoda > Insecta > Hymenoptera > Formicidae > Atta > Atta cephalotes. Next base: position 1,737,650 of record NW_012130099.1, on the reverse strand, counting down.
TAAAGAAAATTTGTTCGATGATAGAAATTTTTCATACATTTACTTTTATGTAGCTAATGTAGCAATATACATATTGGGTTGTCCGGAAAGTTCGTGCTGATTTTGAAGGAAAATTGAAACGCAGAAAATTTAAATTTAGTATACATTTATTAAATTATATAGATTAGTTGGCACGGTTAATAATATACATTTAATATACATTTCGAGAATTCATAAACATTTTCACGGTTTTTACCTTCGTTATTTACCATACAATAAAAATAATTAATAAATCGTCTCAATTATGAAATAATAAATTATTTCATGAAATATAAATAAAAAATCGATACTCCAGTTTAGATTCATATCAATGTGAGACTATATTTGATTGAGATAAAAAAGAAAACATACTTGTGTAACATTTTTTTTATTGCTCTAATGTAATTACAGTTTTAATTACATTAATTAAATAATAAAGGTCTTTATGTATAAGTCGCATTTATACTAATAATAACAAAATGTTAAAACTTGTATATATTATTCAACATGAAACAAAAACTGTAGATAATAATATCTTGCATTATTAAATAATAAAGGTCTTTATGTGTAAGTCGCATTTATACTAACAATAACAAAATGTTAAAACTTGTATATATTATTCAACATGAAACAAAAACTGTAGATAATAATATCTTGCATTATTAAAAAAAATTTTTAATTAATACGTACAAGTTTAGCATAAAGCAAATCGATGATATCACGGCTGCAAGTCTTCCTTTCTATTTAAGATGCAGAAGAACTAATCGATACAGTACATAATAGGTCTTTCTTTTTATAAACTGCGCTTTCTCAGTTCCATTTATAAATTTCCTCTTTCTCTTTATTTCTACCAAATTCTCGGACGCTTATTTTGGAACTGAGAGAAGTGTAATATAATCTAAAAGAATAGTAGATATTCCAACGATGCCAGGAGTTATATTTGTAATTGAAAAGAAGAAAGTCTTGTCCTAGGAACATAAAACAGATTCATGTTTGTTCTATATACTTACTTTCCCTCGGACATGCAATGTTCTCATTTCCGGTGTTCATTTGAATATATACTTATCTAATATTTTTGTTGCAGAGATAACGCTATGGCCACCGCAACGGAATCGCCCGTTTCCAATGAATGTGAGTAACAGCCTTTTTCTTGCGTACAAACCTAATTAGTGTCTGATTGATTTCTATTTATGGAAATTTCTCAAAATTTCAAAAGTAATTATACATTTTATTTTTTCCAAAATAAAGTAGATTTGTTCTAGAAACTTGAAAGTACATTTATGAATTTTTAGAGTTTTTTTAAATCACTCCAAATACATTAAAAAAATGAACGCGAATTATTCAGATTTATACAGATAAGGGGCTAATTTTCATTGTACTGAACGTTTAAAGATATGTAAAACGATATTAAGCGATCGATAAACATGATACTGCATATTCGTTCTATATATTCAACGAATACTGATTAATGATGAAGTATACTCACAAGTATACTCAAACTTGGATCGTATTTATTGTTAAAAAACGTACATTTTTTTTATTTTTGAAAAATTCGTTAGAATTTTATTCGCTAGAATTTAGGATTATTACTAATAATTAAATCGTGTACAAGATATCCCATTTTAATTGCCGCAGGCAATGAAAAGATAAATATGGAAGGTAAATATAGAAAAACATGTTAAATAAAAGTTGTTTGGTCTAAAGAAGAATAAATAATGGCAAATAAAATTTTCAAAAAAAAAAAGATTTTTATGATCGTATGATAGTTATGGTTGTTTTTTTAAATAGCATTACAAAAATCATTAACATCCCGAAACAAATTTTTTAATTTCTGTCACCTGCTGTTTCATACATACGAGGACAACAAAGTAACAATTGTATACCAGAAAGTTATTACAATATTATCTAACACTCTGGTTTATCTTAAACGGTCAATGACCCATTGATACCCCTTGACTCGTAATGGACGAGTCTCTCATATATACATAATAAGATAAAGTTAGTACTTGTTAGTTTATGTGGATTCTTAATCCTTTAGTGTCCCTCGTTTTTTGAATGATATGCATACGAGTCTTGCGTGTATCACACCTTGGACAGTATCAGGACAAAGTTCGACAATTAGAGAAGAGAACCAAGGCGCCCGGACGATTCGGCGCCGTGCCGGAGAACACACCCTAAACGCCGCAGAGACCGGCGAGACCGGCAGGCGGCATACGGACAAGAGGTCAGAGCCCCCGGACCCCGATGGCCGCGTCCTCGTGGCTAGCGAGTAAGAATGAGCGTTGTGGAGGAAGAAGTTGCTGTGAGCCTGCACCAGACGGCTGACAACGGCAGTGGTGCACGTCGGGGACCCGTCGCCTCCGTGGCTCTCAACTTGGAATTGCTAATTGTGGATCGCGAACGATAACGCGACCTGAAAAGAAGTTTGAAGGGACTCGGTCCTTTCGCAGCTATTATTTCCTTTATGTGAAAGATTGACATGAATTTCTTGTACAATCGATTTCTTGAATCGAATAACATAAAATAAACATAAAAGTGATTACGTTTCTGAAGAGGTTTCGATTTTTGAAGTAATAATAATAATAATGTAAAGGAAGTAAAGAGCATATAAGAATCAGTTTCAAAAATATATGAAAAACAAAATGTTTATTGAATTACAGTCCATAATTATAAGTAAGCTATAAACTCGGTAATATTATATGTTTCAGCTTTTTAATCAAATCGTCTTCAGATATTCGAATAAATGCGATAATGAAATAACAGATGAACAAAAAAAAAGAAGTAGAGAAGTGTCATAAAGCAGAGTTAGATATAACGCGATGAAAAATTTGTAGACACAAATTGCTCATAAGCGATTGAAAGACCAATTGTTGAAAATTTTTCTGTTATTCGAAATGGCCGTACAATTATCCTTTGCATGATAAGATGCTCATCACAATGGCATAATAGTCAGTATAACTACATAGTAAATAAAACTTTAAAAAACTGAGTCGTCAAAAGAAATAAAAAGTATCAAATGGTCAGTCAAGACCATTTGTTAAAAATTGAAGATAACTGTTACGGCAGACAAAAAACACTGACTTAAATTATGGAATAATAATAATAATAATAATAATAATAATAATAATAATAATAATAATAATAATCTTGCTAATTAATGAAAGAGAAGAGAAAAAATGAGAAAAATATTTCTTCAATATTATAAGTGTACTTGCTCTTGAATCAAACACTTTTTCCGGTTAATCTAACGAAGAAAGCCATGGAAGGGAGGGATTATTGAATGGGATTCGCAATGAGAGAGAGAGAATTTCGTCCTTGACACAAGTTTTTATTGGGAAGAAACCAATGAAAGGGATAACTCGCGACGACAAAATTGATTTTTTCTTCGATTCTTTTGCTTGCTTTTTCTCGTTATTGCCATTTGGATGTTATTAAACTGTAACCATTGAATCGACTTGTTACATAGAGCTTATGGGATTAAGATTACTCCGACTTTCAAAAAAAAATACATCTTTTTTGTGATTGCAGTACTTAAAAGTATCATTTTTCAGTATCATTTTTTGTCACTAAAGTAAGTCACGAAAATTATCTTCAAGCGTATATGATTATTATTCTTTGTTTTGAATTATGAAACTGTGAAGATAAAGGACAAAAGATGTTGTGAAAGAATTCTAAAGAAGAATAAAGTTTTGAGGAAGAAAAAATCTTTTAAGAGCTTCTCAAAGCTTTGATTCTCAAATCTTATAATTGAAGCAGCGCGTAGAGAAAGAGGACGAGTCCAATACTTTTTGAAAATAAGTTTTTCTTCTCATTGATCTTGAAATAGTTGGATTTTCAGTGCAAATAGAGCACTTACCCTAGGCTCTTCTAAGACTTAAAGAAATTTGGAAATGAACAAAAGGATATTAGTTCAGGATTCGCAAAATTCAAGATTGAAAAAAAGGAAATGCTACATCCTTCAGAATGTAGAAGCTTTTTTCATGAAATTTTCGAATGGTTAACTAAACTTGAAAAGCTTATTAAAATGTCTAGAAGAGATTATTTTAATTGTCAGTGTTTTAACTCGCTGCTTTCGAAATTGTTTAGTATAAATTACATTTTGTTTAACATAAAGAGAGAGCATTTAAGATATTATAAATAAAGTAAATAGTAGAGCGCACTATAAAATTTTTTTATTTTAAGTGCAGAAAAGGTCTAAGTGTAAAATTTTAATTTTTAATTTTTAATAGGCAAGCGTTTCAGGAATCAGGAATTATAATATTAAATATTATATTTAAATTCTCTTAATAATAATTTTGTTAGTTTTTTCACTGAAATTAAAACTAAACAATTTTTTATTAATACTGAAAAATTATTATTTGCCCTCTTTTCTCACTCATCGATTTCTTAAATCTCTAGATGTAACATGAAAATTAAGCTACATTATATTAAATTAACATAAATTAATAATTATGTTATAATAATTATATATATTAATATTTTCATTATGTATAATTATTGTACATATATGTATATATTATACATAGAATTGATATAATTGTATATTATATTAATAATATTAAAACTAATTTACTATACGTATAAAAATTTTATATTAAAATATTTTTTTTTTCAAATTCTTGTTTTATTAAATTTGCATTAAAAATTTAATTTGATACATAGTCAGAAGTTCGTTGGTAAATAAACACATTATTTTTGGACACATAATTATTTTTTTATCGTGTGTTTTTGTGACTAGAATCAGATTATTTAAACTCCATATCACAATAGGATTGATTCAATACAGGTTTTATCTTTAATAAGATTGATCATAGAAAAAAACTTGGGCAATTTTCGATAATCAATCTTATCGAAGATAAAACCTGCATTGAATCAATTCTATTATATGGAGTTTAAATAATTTAATCCTATAGTTATCTCGAGCGATAAACTTTTAATACAATAATAGGAAACTATTAGAACATTGACAGTTATTAACTTTTTTGCCTTCACCAACTCTATTTCTAAATCGAACCATTTGACAATAAAGATGCGTTAAGTCAATGAAATTGTTGCCTTTTGTTGCTAAGACAATTAACTGGCAGTTAACTGAAGGATAAGAACCGTAATAACGTAAAAAAAGATTTTTCTTCGTTTATCGGTCTAATATAAATCTGACCATGACTTCGTCGTCATTCATCATGAAAATTTTATTCCTCATTGATTTCCACGGGTAATCGACTCGCTAGTGTTTTCTCGACTGCGTCACAACGTGCGAGTTTCAACAAAGCAGTGTCTTCGATCGTCTATCCAGTGGAAAATTTTACACAAAGCAGATCATTACATGGCCCATATTTCCCAGTCGTTCTGTCGCATTCTGTCGTATCTTAAAGGTGTGAATAATGACTTCAATTTTCTCGCAAATCTGAATTTAAAGGAATTTAAAAAAAGAAACATATCTGAGATTTTTTTCAAAATTGAATCAAGAACTTCACACAGATTTCCAAAATCTTAGATTGGTATTCATAGATTCTTATATTCAAGACAGTTTTACAGATTTCAGATATCATAGTCATAAATTAATCATATTAGCGTTTTAAGACGATATTTAAGACAGTCTTGTAATAAGAACGGACTGTAAATAGCGGTTTTAGAATTTGCAAATCTAATAGATTCAAAGATTCAAGAATTTCAAGATGTCGAAATACTCAACAATCTAATACGAGCTAGTCACTAAAAATATCAAACAGTCATTATTGATCGTTTCTATCTTTCAGGTTAATATTATGTTTTTGTATAAAAAATATAAGATTTTGAATTATGATTTTGATTTTTTAATAATTATATTCTTTATATATTATGAATATTTGAATTTCATCATTTTTTTTATTTTTTTTTTGCATAATAATTTATTCTTTTACAAGTCCTTTTAGTAAGAACTATTGGTATTTCTATAATATTAATTGAAGATAGGAAGATTGGAGGAAAACGTGAGAGTGCAAAATCAATTAGAATCCACCGTGGTATTTCCGTGTCACTCGTGGACTTTATTCAAGCGGATTTTTTTCTTCAACCGTTTTGAAAATTGAAGCCAGTCTTTCGTTAGAAGCGATGATAGATCGGAGGATTGTTGGTACATCTTCAATGAGTCGGAATGATTCGGAAAGAGGGGAAAAGAATAAGAAATAGACAGATGGTATTTTTACACTTGCACATAGGCTTTCGCATGCGTGCCTAGCGACTGGCTTCAAGCTGTACCGAGTGTCCAGAAAAAAAACAGGAGGATCTTTAAGTCGAATCTTTCACGAACGTAGAATTTCCGAAGAACAAAGACGTCTTAACATCCTGGAATCTTGAGAATTCGAAATTCTCAATGTCCAAGTACATTGGATTTTTGAGACACGTAGAAGTCAAAAATCTCAACTTCCAAGTATCTTAGACTCCTGAAAAAGTTTCTTTAAGTATAATTACATAAAAGATGTCTGCGTAACGAACTTTGAAAGAAGAATCTCAACGTCCAAAGCTCGCAAAATATCTAAATTCCAAAGTACCCCCAATTAAGTTCCCCATTTTAATTCCACGACTTCGAGCATCCCTCTGTTTGACGTTTTTTCCCCTCTTGCGCATCCATTAAGTCCTCTCTCACGTCTACGCGGTCTTCTTGCGGAACACCCCGTATAGCCAATAACACCCCTCTGTCGGTTGTTCTAGTAGTAGTGACGATAGTACGTTGGAGTTGGCTAGCTGGAAGGGTAGCTTGTCGTCGGGTAGGTTGTTGGTTGCATGATGCGGGGAAAAGCGAGGAAAAGAGGAGGAGAAGGAAAAGGAGGAGGAGGAGAGTGGTCGAATATTGAGCGACGCCGGGCGTCGCGGCGCAGCGTGTGGGCCAGTCGCCCTTCAGCCACCGCCCCAGTTACGACTTGCGAGCGACATTTCTGGCGTGCCTAACTCTTCTCTTTTCTGGTCTAGTCCTCTTCATCTCGTCCTTCCAGCCACCCGCGACTTAGTCTCGCGCGATCCCATCGTCGAGATCACCTGTCCCGAGACACCCTTCGCGAAACAACCCCCTCGTACGAATCGAAACAACAATATGCTGATCGGTCTCGTGCGCGACTCGGTACTCCAGTGCTTCTGTCACAGCTGCAAGGCCCCGTTGGGCGTCGTAGGTGAGTGAGTCCCTGTCGCGCAAGGCCCACACTACCCCTATCTATCACTGAAGCCTTCCTTCCGGTTCTCCAAGATTCATAAAGATTGGCTGCCAAAACGCTTTTAATACTCGATCTTAAAGTATTTGAAAATCAATCTATTCGATTTTTTATGACCTTAATAAGATGATCATATTTCTCAATGACCTTAATAATGTCAGTCTTCGAATAATAGGAGAAATATAGACCTTGTTTTTTTTAATTCTAAGACTCTTAGGAGCTTAAAGAAAAATATTACAATTTGTGGTAGAAATTTCGGCATTGGTTTGTCACAGAGCTTTCTCAGGGTGGAGCTCTACAAAAGTAGTCCTTCATAAAAAATCTGTAGTTGCAATCTGTTTTTGCAAAAGATTGTTAAATTGTTTTAAAGTTTCAATGAATATAAATTTTTTATTTCTGAATAATTCTTCGAAAAGCAATTTTATGATGGTTTTCTCGGCAAAGCCAATCTTTATACTGCAATTTATTTATTTTTTTTTGTATAAGATTAAGTTGTGAATTCATCGATTTTTTAGGAAGTTTATCTATTTATTCTATTATTACTAAAGTACGGAGTACGTCAATGATTCTTCACAGAACAATCATGAATTAATTTAACATTTATTGAGTCAAACTCACTTAAATAGCTTGTATGTTATTTATAGAATGTATCGAATACAGTTTCTTTTCAGAGACTTTCATCTTTGTTAAAACTTCTTATAAATAAATTTTGAAGTTAGACACCATTATAACTATTTATGGTCTTAAAGCGCAATCCTTTTTTCTTAGATTTAAATGGTATTGCTTTCTTCACGAATTTTCGTAGAATTTTCTCGATCGGGATTTTGTATTTTTTTTACATTGTCTCTTCTTAAATTCTTTAGAACAAAAACTTAATACTAAGTCTAAAACTTAATACTTATCTTTTTTCATAATTACTTTAAATTTTGGATGATTAAAGAATAAAATTTAGGAGTCCGGAAGGAAGTAAATGTGATTTTCAAGCGCCAACTACTGGACATATTCTCAGAAAAAATTCCTAAAACACACACACACACACACACACACACACACACACACACACACAACTAATTATTACTTATTTACTTACCTTACTTATTACTTAAGAACTAAACTAAACCTTAAACTAAATAGTAGAGGTACTAACAAAGTCGTACGTTAA
>NW_012130099.1:1704371-1729266 GCF_000143395.1 Atta cephalotes | reverse complement strand
AAAATTTAAAGGTAAGGTACCGGAACGGGAAAGGTAAAGTAAGTAGATTTCTAAGACGCCAACCTAACTACGGGACGATATTACTCAGAAATAACTAAACAACACACACACACACACACACACACACACACACACACACACACAAATTATTCTATTTTATCTTACCTTATTCTTAGAGAACAAACTTACAAAATGAGAGTCAAATGCTTGGAAATATATGCGACCGTCTTTTATCGAAAGATAAGAAAATATTCGCAGAAAAATGTACTTCTGTCGGGTTTATTAAATTGCGAATCAAAATTATTACGTTTATTATACATTTTATAAATATTTTGTTTAATTTTTTTCATTTATTTTTAGTTATACTTATTTTTTATGCCATTTTTCGCTTCATTAATATTTTATATGTATTATTGATTTCTCAAAATTATCTTGTTTATTTAATATTCTTATTAATCATTCTGAGATTATTTTATGTAGTTCATTTTCTTATTCAATTTTGCTTACGTGCGTTATTCTTGATCGATACAGAGAAATTTAAGAAATTATTCAACTTTGTTGAATTTACATCAATTTTTTCGAAGAAGAAATTATGCTTTTTCGTGCCCTCTGCACGCGAAGAGCACTGTCCTTACCGCAGTGCACGACGGTCGACATCACTGTGGTATCGTGACATTATCCTGGGACACCTGCAGTTCGATCAATTTCTCAGACCGTCCGAATCGATACTTACGGTCTACCATTTTTCTCTACGGGGTGTCGCGAGCCATCACTGGTTCTTTGTCAAAAATCAAGACAGTTCTTTGTTGATGACCTTTAAAATAATAAAATGATTTCTTTGAAAAAAAGTCGAGTTTCATAGACATGAAAAAAGAAGCTTTAGAAATAGATATTTTATATACTTGAAATAAATTATGAAACAAGTTATTTTCAGTGACGTAAAGTATTTTGCTAGTTAAATAGCTAGTTATTTTCAAAATTTTTTTGGCTTGCAATTTTATCGAATTTAATATAACATTTGCTTGATTCGACAAATTAATATAAGACATTCTTATCTTACAGATATCACAAGAAAAATAGTATTTATATTTTATAAATAAATTAATGTTGCATTTTTACAATATTTTTCAATATATTTACATTAATAGACAATATATATCTACCACTTGGATTACTTATTTGTTATTAATAACATTGACACTAACATTAAGAAATAAATCTTTTTTTCATAATTTTTATTTTTGAAGAATTATTGATGAATCGAATTACCTTCGACGCAGCGATGTGTGCAACTGTTGATTAATTTTTTTTTGTTAACCACTCTAATTAAATATCTCGGATTTTTCCACCGATACGCACGTGCTCGGTTCGCCGATCGATTCGAAACGATCAGGGTGCGGTCCAACATGGCTACGCGAAACGGTCGCATCGATTTCCCGATAATTAACCCATTGGGACACCAATCGATCTCTCAGCCGGGCAATGACATACACGATACTAATTTCATTCCCTTTATAGCTTCTTTGTTTCTAAAATACTTATGCTTTGATTGAAATACGAGCGAAATTTTTATGCCATGCGAAACACGATCCATATTACATTTTCTTTCCGTTTTATGATTATTGCGTCATAAAACCTCCATAAATTTTACACGATCAATATTTGCATTGAAAATAAGAGATAAAGAGGCGAGTAAAATCGATATTTGTCATATTTATGATATATATTTGTCATATGTTGAATTATGTAAAAATGGATTACGATTCTTAAAAGTCTTGCGGCGTTTTGCTCAAATAGTATCTTGTATGATAATTGCATGAACGAGTAAGATGGTCTCTTAGTGGGTCAAAGCGCAATCCCGGCTTCTTCCTTCTTTCTCATTAATCTCTCTCGAAAACTCTTCGAGTTCTTTGACCGTGTCTGAATTTCCGAAGCGGGACAGAGGAGGAATAATGCGCCATTTAAGAAGCCGAGCGGCAAGGGTAAGCCGCGGACCAAGCAGCCGAAAAAGGTGAAGTTCATCAGTGAGTATCTGGACAATTGAGCGAGTTTCGAATGATGTTCAAAGAAACGCATATAGCCCTTCTATATAGCCCTTACGATCGAATCGCATCGATTTCCTTAGAGAATCCTAGGACCTTTTCGCTAAACATTCCAGAGAAAAATTTCAAGATTGATTTAACAAAAATTGTATGTGTTATCGATTATCATTATTATTGAAGATATATATATATTTTTTTATTATGAGAAATTAATTTTCTAAATCTGCAAAAAGATTTCTCTGGGATGTTTTTTTTGTTGAGAAATTTTTTCGCTTTTAATCACATAGTGTTGATGAAGATTTGATTAATGATACAAAAAGGGAAATTCATCAGGGAACTTCTTTTCTTCTTTCTTTCTTTTTTTTTTTATCAAATTTCTCCTGTTCCTTGTACCTTAATTTTATCTACGTGATTACGTTATGCACCTGCGTGTAGTTTTATTCGCGTAATATATGAGAATTCCTATGTCTGAGAATTAAAAAGGAGCACCTTTGTGTTAAAGATCGGTACAATGCCCTCGGTAAGAATGGTCGCGCCAATGTGTCGCCGTTGAATTATAAATCGAACGCGGAGAACATTTGCAAACTTGTATTGTGCCGTACTACGTGGAGATGTATGGTGATATCGACAACTTATCGTAATAATGACAAGCAATTCTAATACGCTGTTCCGATCTACCAAGCGAAGAAAAAAATATATTAGGAACGCAAAGTCAAAACTGCATTCGATTATAAAATAATATTAAATGTAATAAAATAATCATAAACGACGTCGATCAAACGTCAATAATTTATACTTTATCCATACTTGAGACACATGGTGAAAAGAAAGGAGACAACATAACGGATTACGATTCACTTTTCACAATTGAATAATTACTGGAATTCCCAAAAATGGGCATGACAAGGAAATTAATGCAATACGCTATGATATACGTAATTACAGTACGGTTAGCAACGGCAAGGTGTATGCGAGATGAGGAGGGAGGTAGAGAAGGTGCGTGCGACGACGCTAGACGTCGCGGCGCCTACGGCCGATCGTTCCCTCTGATCGATCTCTCCTTGTCGCGCCGCTCTCGTGCCTCTGAGTCATGCTTCCGCAACCAGCCGGCGCCGGAAATCATGAAATTGCGAATCTCGATTGCCAGAGACTGTTGCACCGAGACATAGCATCGATACTATCATTCGAAGATTGAGCACCATATCTGAAAGTCCTAACATTCAAAAAGTACTTTTCAGCATTCAAGGGACAAAGCGTAATTCAGTGAATCATTATATCCTTGCTGTTTACCAATATTAACAAGTAAATGAAATGATTCACTACACCGTGGCATCTGTGACTTTTGCTCAAAAGCATCTAAAATTAGAAAATATCGATCTTATGAACATCTAAGTATGTTTGGATTTTTACATCATAGAGAAATTTTATTTTGAGATAAACCAAAAATTATTATATTTTTATTACTTATTACTGTAATTATAGTGTTATTACTAATAACATTTTATAATTATATGTACACTGTTATCTGTCTTTTGTTGAAAAATTTATTATGTTATCTGTCTTAATTGTCCATTAGATCATTAGATCACATACATTTTTTTAAAAATCGGATTGTATTAAAAACATTGAACTTACACTGAAGAAGATTCGAATCGAGGATCGAAACATTTGAAAAATTATATTGATGCATAGACAATTGCATTTAAATAAAATCAAACTCATCAACACCAAGTGTCGGTTCTTATTGACACTTCCCATTTATTGATTTTGTCAGAGTCTATAATCTCTCAACCATTAATAATTATATAATAATTAATGGTATTAGTCATTAAATGCATGCCTTACTGAAAATATACAATATTACCTTTTATCTTTCGATATATAAGATCATTGTATTGTACTGAACACTTACATTGCACTGATGGAAACTTTACAGCGACCGAGATTCGATGCCAGGAAAAATCCAAGGGTGGGCTGTGCTATGAAGTGATCCTGGCAGAGCCGACGGTGCCTAAGAGAGCGCCCTCGCCGCCGCAGCAGAGTCCGACTCAGCAGACCGCGATTGAGGACAAGTTGAAGGCCGCCGAAGAACGAAGACTATCCATCGAGGCGCACAAGCTCGCCGCTCTCGCTGCCAAGCTCAGCAAGATTGAGGAAGCATCTCGCAAGAAAGACGAACTCAGTGCGGCTTTCATCGCCGCCACCCGCGAGTCATTGGATGCGAAAATGAATAACACGGAAGAGAAGCGGGAGGCTCACATCGCTGAGCTGAAGAACAAGTTGAAAGATCATGTGAGTCGAAAAGATCAAACTAGAGTCGCACATGAAGTCTTTTCTATTTGTCTTTTTAATTGATTATTTCTTATATAGTTATCAATGATTAATTATTAAACTTCGTTTGATTGCGTAGATGCTTAAACAACTATTCAACAAGCCTTCAGATGACTGCAAACTGTTGTAATATTTAATTTGATTTTCTGTTGCAGTTGGAGAGTGTTGAGAAGACTCGCTTGAGTCTCGAGCAACAAACTGAGGAAGTGCGATGCGCTGTCGAGGAGAAACTGAAAACTGCTGCGGCTCAGCGTGATGAAAATATTAAGAGGATGTTGGATCGTCTCAAAGAACATGTTAGTATTTAAAATGAACAATGTTATAAACATGAGGATTAGATAAGTAAATTATAAGATGCAGAGCCCAAAATTTTATTATATGAAGAATTTAACTTTTTTTTATTCATAATTATTTAACACACAATATTTTTTATTTGCATAAGATTTATTATATTTGAAGTGATTGAAACAACAATGAAACACTTCTAAATTTTTATTTGCAACTACCGTGGTTTTTTTCTTTTCTGCAAGACTGCTATTTCGTTTTGCATATTTTAATAGCCAAAAGACTATATAGGTAGATAATAGACTCGGACTCGCAAGAATAGACATAAATTATTGATTTACTGCTCTGTTTGTAGGAAGAGCAAGTCGCTCGCGTACGTCAAGGTATGTCAGAGCGCGTGCAGCAGTTGGAATCCCAAATCCAGGGCAAGTTAGAGCAGGCACGCGAACGTCGCGAGACCATCGAGCGTGAGCAGAAAGAGAAGCTGCGCAATCATGTAAGTTTTCGGCCGAATGTAGCCTTCGAAGTTAATGTGATAGCTTTAGGCAGTACGTTTCTATCAGATTGTTACGAAACATCGTCGATTTTCAGATATGAAAAAATTAAATTAGTTTGTGGTTATATTGTAAAGTTGTACGAAACTTTGTATACTTCAATTTTTTTCATTTAATTGGTATTTTTTAGATTTAAGACTTTCGAAAAAATTGAATAGTTCGAAGATCCAAATCACCAAAATTTCAAAATTAAATAAAATGTATTTTAAAAATTCATGAATTAAAGAAATATAAAATTAATAAAATTACATGCGAAATATTATCTTAAAACTTAAATAATTTTAAATAATTTCTAAATTCTTGAAATGTCGATATATTTAATATAAACAAAAGTTTTCCGACAAATGATGGAATAATTGCAAAAAAAAAGCGACGAACAGTTGCGTAACAATCTAAAATCTTTAAAGCATTGTATTCCCATGCTTTTGAAAAATAGAAAGAAAATAACAAAAAAGCGAATCGGGTTACCTCGGATTGCCCCGAGGATTTTCTGCGTAAGAAAGCACTGATCGAACGTAGGCGTTTGTGCGATGGTGGTTTAGAACACGGTGAAGATAGCGAAAATGCGTCAGATGGCGGCGCGCGAGCTCCTGATGAAAAAGTGCGAGTTCGACAAGAGGGTGTCGACCGCGGAGATGAATCGGCAACGAGAGATCCAGCGTCGCGTGCAGGCGATTCGCCGCCACCATGTAATTTCGTTCCCACACGCATTTTTAACCGCAATCGCACCCCTGCAGACAATTTGTCGTATGATCTATGCAAATCGATGCTTGCGATAAGAAAGATTGCAAAAAGATTTCTAAGAATGATTTCGCTGATTTCCTAATTTTGGTTTCTTATTTAATTATATTTATTAATTTATTAGTAATATTAGGTGTGGGAAAAAGTTCATGGCGTTTTTCCCATTAGATGGCATTAAAAAAACGCCACGAACTTTTTCCCACCTAATATATTTATTTATCATTTAACAATATTATTATTATTAACTTTATCGAGTGCACCGTTAACAAAATACATTAGATAGAATAGAGTATTATTTGATATCACGTATCAGTTACACTACAATAGACTGAGCGACAGCTGAGCAGTTAATTTGAAGCCGTATCTGTATATTAAAATAAGTGAATTATAAAAATTAAATTCAAAACAATTAATAAAAACAATGAATTAATAAAAACAATGAATATTATAATTATATAAATACGCAAATTACTGTAAGAACATTTGAGGTAGAAAAAAGCGATATAACATAACATACATTACTCATAGAGAATAACAAGAAGAATTGCATAGAACAGTTGATCTGATATTAAAATTTTGACGCAATGTATTGAGTAATTTCAGAACGAAATACAGGAAGCGGTAGAGAGCATAAAGCAGATGGTATATTATATAAAATTTCACTGCTGTGTAGGAGAAGGCGCTCTGAAATTTAGATTCGTGATGAGCAGGATATGAAAGTTGGTATTGCTGACAAGTATCAGACAGAGCACCTGAATGAGAGTCAACGTTAAAACGGTTAGCTCACGAAGATATTTAGGACTATTGATGCGAAGAACATCATAAATCAAGCAACGTAAATGAACTGTAAAACGTTGAAAATATTCAGTCAATCAGCTAAAAGCAAGGAGTAATATGATCGTACTTTCTAACACCTAGGAAAAACGAAGGAATTTTAGATTAATTGTATTTTATGAAGATGATGTTGTTTGAGACAAGGAATATATACAGTGTCTACATAATCAAATAGAGATATTACAGAGATTGTGTAACTTGTAGCTTCTGAGAGACCGAACTAATATGGTGAAAAGGATATATAGTAGTTTAAGATGAGAATATGCAAGCCTGCATTTAGCAACAACATGGTATTCAAATGACCATGATGAGTTAATGTGCAAGCCTAGAATTTTAATAGTCGTGCTGGGGATTAATGGAACATTTTGAATAAAGATATCGAAAGCAGGAAGGTGAAAAAGTAAGGGGCACCAGCAATTAAAAGTGAAGATTTGGTGAGATTTAAATGCAGTCCATTCAATGTCGACCATTCAATGATTTATCAAAGGTCATCATTTAGAGCGTGCACAGAGAGTTTCAGAGAATTTGAAAAATATGAAGAGTATATCGTCGTTTACTGTATGTATATGTATCGTATACATGTAAAGGTTAGAGGAGATAACTATGAAAGATAAATCAGCAACGAAGCTTAAAGAATCAAGTAAAGAACTAAGAATGAAACCTTGAGGTACACTTTCATACAAAAAAGATCTTCTATATGAGGAAAAAATTAGAAGAAGAATTATAAACGAGAACTTGCTAAGAACTTGCTGACAATTTGATTGAGATGATAAAGAGGAAATGAAAGTTATAAAGAGGAGTCACATAGGCCATAATGATGCAATTTGACAGTCAATAGCTCAGAATTAACTGTATTGAAAGCTTTAGAAAAATCTAAGCTACAAGAGCCGACAAAGAGCTATTATCGAAGACAGAGTCTGACAGATGAAGAAGAGAAGTAGTAGTATTGTGATTTTTACGGAAACTAGATGGATTTTCAGGAATTATATCATTTATATGAAAAAATGGCTATTTGTATAAAAATGCGTTCCAGAATTTTTGAGAAAAAAGGAAGAAGAGTAATTGGACAAAAAATGGAGAGGAAGAACTGGATGATCTTTGGGAGAGGAATAACTATTGAGTGCAGTAGGAAAAATCCCTCTAGTTAGGCATGAATTAAGGATAAATAGTAATGCCTCAAGACAACTAGGAGAAGAAAGAAGTAACATACGTTCAGAGAATAAGGTCCAAAGGAAGTAAGTTTTATAGTTTTAAATATATTGTATACACTGAAAAAAATGTATGTAATTTTACATGGAAATTACATGTTTATGGCTGAAAAATTATTTAAATTATATAAATATGATTGGAAATTTACTGTAAATTGTAAATTTCCTATCATATTCCGGTAATTTTCTGGTCATAGACATGTAATTTCCATGTAAAATTATGCATTTTTTTCTGTAGGTCGGTCATATTAATTGAAGAAAAATGAAATT
This sequence comes from Atta cephalotes, assembly GCF_000143395.1. Taxonomy (NCBI): domain Eukaryota; kingdom Metazoa; phylum Arthropoda; class Insecta; order Hymenoptera; family Formicidae; genus Atta; species Atta cephalotes. The sequence goes on along the minus strand of NW_012130099.1, from coordinate 1,721,001 downwards.
TATTCGAAGATAGATTGAGTATGAAGAAAATGATTAATGGACTGGAAGAAGAGGGAAGGGATTATAAGAAATAATTATTTTTATTAAACTGTTAGGATTAAGGAGATGTTGATCTCATAGTCACGCTGCGAAAACTCAAAACTTCGTATGCGAGACTCCAGGTCATCAACAGTCGATGACGAAAAAGGCCGATTGATTGCTTTAGTGAAGCCTTCAAGGACGAAGTTCTACAGACCGACCTCGTCCCACACAGTGGTAAGTCTACTGATAGCCGAGCTCACATCATCAAATGAGGCAACAGCATCCTCGAGATCACGTAACCTTGAAGAGAGTCTCCAATCTATTGTTAAGATCCACCATCGAATTGAATCAAGCCTCTATAGATCCAAACCTAGTCTCCAACGAGCCAAGTTTAAGTGCCAGGTCAGGCTCAGCCAGATCAGCGAGTGTAAACATCGGTAGTGCTTGTAGAACATCAGCAGCATTCTTAACACTCATAGAACATGATTAGTGGAAGAAGGAGCATTACGCAAAAAGCGCCACAAAAAGAGCTTAAACAGCCGCGTGGTAAAAATCGCTTATACTTGGAACAAGCAGGTCGACCCGACGCTCCAAGCTTGCTTTGTTGTTAAGAGGACATTAGCAAAGTAAAGTGATAGGATTAAGATGAAGGATAATAAAATTTACACATTGTTTAAAAATTAGGAAAAGAACAATACGTTAATTAACTTGAAATATATAAGTAAAGACAAAGAAAAAAAGCAAAGCAATCTTATGTATCTTATGTAGTTAGTTTGAATAAAATTAACTTCACCAAATCGTAATGCAACCACCGCCGAATGCAGTTTAAAATATAGCGAGTACCATCAAAGCCTCCCCCTTCCCCCCTCCCTCCCAAGAACAGTCTTAAATAGTCGTGCGCAACAACAGCCACAGAGCAGACCAAATGATTCCAATGACAAAGAATGCAGTAAAGCAGTCAAAACACAGCTCACAGAAGCAGACTTGAAAAACCGAATGGCAGATGGATGAAATCGCCATTAAAGACAGATGAAAGATTCTCCAAAGAAATTTCCAATATAATGTTGCTAGAAAATCAAATGGAAGAGAGCAAATAGTAAACACGTCTGAATAGGACGACGATTCGCGAGCGACTTATATTAAATAATATGGTAAAAGCATAAAAATATTTATAATAGTATATAAATTAAAAGTTTTATATAATCGTAACATCATAGAAAATTTTAAAAATTGAAATTTGTATTAGATATCAATGATAACATGTTTTTCCAGTAAAATTACATATTTTCCATAAAATTAAAATCAGATATTATATATAAATTATAAAGATTGGATTTAATCCACAGATATTATTTTAGAGATATTGTTTTAAAGATATTACAATATTTAAAAAAAAAGTATTATTTCAATCATTATTTGTTCAAATGGTTAAAATACAAGTCAGAAATTATAAATATTGATCATATTTAATCTATGGATATTATTTTGAAGTTTATTTCTTTATTAAATAATATTTATTTTTACCGAGATTTTTCAATAAATGTGAACGAACGAAAATATAAAAAATAACTTATGTTTTGTATTTTTATTTATATATTTGATTTCATATATTTATATTGTATATTTTCATATTTTATTTTTGAATTTGTAATATACATGCTATACATAGATAGAGATTTTAGAATTGTGGTTAATTAAAATTAATATGACAAAGTCAAATAGTACGACAAATTGTAATGCGTGGGTCGCATTAAATTACGTATCAATTATTTCCCCAGTTTTGTATATTTTCTCCCCTTCCACCGTCGCGACAAATAGCTTGTTATATTTTATATAGGATCACGAAGCCATCAATAGTTGCGTTTGTAAATGGAATGCTGTTGTCGTGCTTTCGCTGGATTATGTTGCAGCCTTCGTTTCATATCAGTTATCTTTCTTTCAGCATGTGATCGTGCTCATTTATAACTCATACGTGACCGTTTTATGTACAGGATGTGCCACAGAAGATTTGGTACTAAAATTTTATCCGTCACGTAATTTGCACGAAGATTTAATTAATTAAATTAATTTTCTGCAATAAATTCAGTATCAATTAGTTTAAATCGAAAATTAAAGATCATGTAATATCAAAATAGACGTTCAGAGAAATTCCAAAAACTTCTTCGACTCATCCTGTGTAAGCCATTCGTGACTCGTCAGCTTATTAGAAAGCATGGCGTACTTTTTGATCTCTGTCTTTAGGATCGCATCAGAGAATATTATTTTAATTCTGTAAATTCTTTTCTTTCTTTTCGTAGGAGAGGCGCGCCGAGATCGTGAGACAGAATAAGAAGGAGCGCCAGGATAATCTGACGGACGTGAATCCGATCTTACCGGTAGAGAACGAGACCGCCAGTTCCGGCTAAGTATCCGGAAATTCTCTTTAAGGCCGCTCGAACGCCCCGCAAAGCTCCGTTTCGCTTTGTGCCATTATTTTTTGACTCGAAGTAAAACGGGAGGTCGATCGCCGTGCATTAGACGTGTTCGCATTTCGAGCGAGAGAGGTAGGCGGAGCCGAATCGTCTCCTTACGGTTCCTGGATGTCGTATGGACAATACTGCCTTCATCACGTTCTCATTTCGGCAACGATCCGCATAGAAACACGGTTTCTTGAATTTTTAGAAGGAAAGAGCGAGGATAGTTAACAATTTCGAGGTTGCTGCGAAAGTTTAATTTTAACTGGGCTTTATATGACAGAGCTGTAGGCATTAAGATATGTGGGGCACAAGGACTTAAAGATGAAGTTCTATGAATCGAAAAAAGTGTAAGAATTTTTAAAAGAATTATTACAAGATTGAAGTATTCAAAGATTTAGAAGAGTTCAAAGTTTTCAAAATCTAAGAACTTTCTTCTATTTTTTTATTCATGTAAAAATCACATAAAGTTAGTGTAATATCGATATATTTCAAGATTAGAATATCGAAAAACTAGTTTAGAAATTAGAAATTTTTTTATAAGAAGAGCTTATGAAAAATATCAAGAACTTTCGCAGCAACCTGAAAATATATGTTCCAAAGAAATATGCATTTTTTATACAAAAAAAACAATTCAAATTGAAGTTAAAATGACATTTTAAAACATATTTGAGACATTCAATTTTAATTCTTATTATTTAGTTTTTATTAATTTATGAGATACAATGTCCTAAAAATATATTTTTCCTTGATTAATTGACGAAAATATGTCCACAGACTCCGAAGAAAAACAAAAAAGAAACCAAAAATACAAAAATGATTTTTTTTAGTCGTTTATAATTTTTTATATGTATTGTGAATAATTAAATTCGTCTCTTTTTTTGTAATATTTTTTTACTTACGTATGTATGATTGTTTACAATCTTATTCTCAATGGAAAAAGTATGAAGTCTGGGAAAAAATCTCTACGATGGCTAACGATCGATTAACCGTGATTACCGGCTGGTCCTTTTAAATCGCAACATAATGCATCGTTTCCCGAGAAAGAAAGAGAATTTGGTTTGATAGAGATTAACTGATTATTATAAAATCACTATCGCTACAACTTAGGTACTAAGTGGTGCGATTGCAGCTTTGTGTGCGTGTGCACACACAAGATGATAATGTGTGTACGCGATGTGTGCCGGCGTGTTAAGCACACATTTATGATTATATATAAATATAATATACATATAATTATAATGATATATTAATGATAATAACAATAATGATAATAGTGCTTTATACTAGGCTTGAAAAACTTGAGAAAACATTTTGTACTCATTGTAATATTACTGCGCTAACCAAAATGAGAATAACACTCCCACTGAGAAATGTAGTCTAACGAAATATGATAATGTGACGCTTCTGTGATGACTTTAATTATTTGTCAAAATGTGTAATGTTTAACTGTGAGCGAGAGAGAGTGATAGGGAAGGAATGAAAGAAAGACTGAATGAATGAGAGAGTGCGGAAAATATAGAAAGAGAATGAAAGAATTTTTGTTTTTTCAAATTAGCACGGTTGTCGTGACCAGGAAAAGTATGTTTGCATGGAGGATTTGAAATATGGCATATATATAATATAATCTTATTGGGAGCCAATCTTGACCCACGAAGTAGCGTCTGTTACAATTGCTGGTTTATATGCTTGCAGGGAAAAAAATAAAACAAGTGAAAAAGGCAAGAACAGAGACGTTACAGTATTTTTCCGACGACAAGATTTTCCGGTGGCATCTGAAGCAAAGTGGCTTTGAAGCTTAAGTAACTTCTAAGTAATCTTCAGAACTTTTTGAGATTAATAGAAATAGAATGTAATGAAATTTGGTATATAACCTCTGCTTGTACAAGAAATTAGGATTTAATAAGAGTCAAAGCTTTGGAAAAAAAACGCAAGCTTTGGAGTCCTAGAAGTCTACACAGTGAAAACCTGGAGGTTTTCCAAAATATCTAAAGTACTCTGAATATAAAAGAAAAAAAGAAAAAAAAGAGAAAGAGCTTGGAAAACTTAAGCCTTAGTCACAGTGCCGCTACAGTTCCAAGAAGTAGGACACAACAGATCGCAATTATAATCATGATATTTATTAGCTTTCATCTCATAATCCGGATCAATAGTTCCCAAGCTACTCTTTAAGATCCCATAAAAACTTTTAAATTACTACGATATCTTTAGACTCTAGGAGACGAAGATTCTTAGGTCCAAGATTCTGCGAGGAATAATTGATTTTGTAATGGATAATTAAATTAACTTATTTTTTAATCACAATGTATATGTTGTGCTTTCATTAGTTTCATTAGTTTTTGTAATAATTCATATTACGAATAGCAGATCTTTTCCTTTTTATTATATTCTTGGGAACGTCTGATCATTTGCATTATTGGCGCGCATTTAGCCCTTCTGCACTTCTAGATATTTAAAAATTTAAACAGAAACTTGAAAAAAAGCTTTGGAAAATAATTCTGATATAGATGCTTGTTAAATTCTTCTTTTACTAATTGAATGAGTCGATTCACACATTTCCTCTTTTTTTAATAGATTGGACTACAATATAGAATGAAGCATTGCATTTATTTATACATATAGAATATTTCATAACATAATTCCAGAAATAAATTTAGAATATAAAAAATGTATACAAGGTGTTTCAAACTTTTTGACACGCTGCTTATGAGCCAGGTAAATTTTTAACTGGTTTAAATTAAGTCAAAAATCCTCTACTATTTGCAATTTTCGCAATAGTTAATGAAATATTCATTTCTAAAAATTACCGAATATGAAAGTAAAATTGACGCATAAGACAACTTTAAAATACCTTTTAGAATTTTTTAATGAAATATCGAGATGTTTCTTAAAGAATTCTTAAAGATATCTTGAAGTTATTTTTTTGCGTCGATTCTAGACATTCTATCATTGAATAACTAAAAAAAATTGTAAAAATTCGAAAATGAAAGGACTTTTCGATTCAATTTAGTCCATTCTACCTGCCCACACATGGTGTGTCAGAAAAGTAAGATCCTGTATAAACGTTTCTTTCTGGCCTTGTTTCTGAGAGTTACAGACAAATGTTTTCGTATTTTATTAATTCTCGTTACAAACTAAGCTAACATAGCGTCTTCACACATTTCCGTCAAAAAAGTCAAGACGCGAAGTTGCTATGCTAACTGAGTTTGGAACCAGAATTAATAAAAATATTTGCGACTCAGAAACAAGGTCAGATAGAAATTGTTTATATAATTATTTATAATTTATACTTCTTATTTTCGTTTCAATTTTTTAAATTCATTTTTCAGAAATTTTATATTTACTATTCTATTTATCTTATAATATTTTACTTATCTTTTTTTTACATTAATAATGATTAAAAAAGATAAAAAAAAGAAATATATACAAAGTAATATTTTTTTCTTACAAAATTGTTGTAAATTTACTTACAAAATTTTATTTATAAAATTGCTCTTAACAAAAACTATTTTGCAAATATTAAACTTTCATATTTCCCTTTCATATTTCTTTTATATTCGATTTTTGTCGGAACAAAAGTGTTTATGATGTGATGCTGATAGAGAATGATTTGGCGCCAAACTCAGATTTAAAAACTTGATTTATTGGATTTTTGCGAGAAACTTTTTACATATGTATGTAATCTTTAACTAACTGTATCTTACTCCACGTAAACTGAAATTAATTTAATATTCGCTCTAATATTATTTAATGATTACGTTATTTAATGATTACGATTATACGATACACGTGAATGTAATTGATTAAATTTATGACTTAAATAAGTGGGCTAAACGCGCGTTTTTTTTCCAAGATGTAAGTAAACCTCATTGAAAACGCCTAATTGCATAAATACTAATTAAGCGTGGAAATGATGAGTGAAAGGGAGAGACAGAAAAGACGGTGAAAGGGTGAGCGACGAGAAATTTCCGACGTACTTTCAAAGAAGAATCGAAGAGAAATTTATCTTGCCATGTCACGACAAGTGGTGGATAACGTCTATATTTTTGCATCTCGTTGTTGTAATTCTTTGGAAATTGTATTCTCGTGTAATAATTATATGCTACATGACGTATGTCTCTTGACTTGCGTTACAATATATACCGGGTGACCCGCAGAAAAAAGTAGGTAACAGCGCCAGGAATTCGTTTCCGATCGAATTTCGTTAGGAACAATCTCGTATCTTTTTTAGGAACATCCTGTATAATAAATAATTGCGCGACGACCCGTATAGTGTGGGCCAACAGTTGTCATCTTGGAAATTAAAGCTTCAAGCTTCTTTATTATTAAAAAAGATAATAAATTACGAAAACTATTTGAGTCGTGACTCCTCTTTAGTACTAATTATATCATCGCAAGCAATTTTATTACATGTACAAATTATTTTAGATACGTGATTCTTTTTATTTTTTTTTCGGTATATTAAATTATAATAAAAGTAGTGTTTCTGTATATCGTTGTTGCAAATCAATCCTTTTTTTTTAATGGCTTTTGGTCCACATTCGATATATCGTGTATTTCGTGAGCTTATCGTTTCGTCATGAGGATATATATATATATATATATATATATATATATATATATATATACATAATATATACAGGGCTCACAAAAAAGCATTTATATAATAAATAGTACATAATATAGAGTAAAAAGTTTTAATATCCATATGTTGAAAACTGAACTGTTTCTAAAAAAATTATAAATGATTTTGTATATTAGTATCATAATTGACTTATTAGTTTCCATGTATCGCATGCGACATGATTTACCTGAATGTTTACAAATCGCGTTCTGAATGCTCCCAATTATGATAAAATTCGCGTAGATGGGATTTCAATCAGGGAAGACCAACTGATCTACCATGTCCAATTCATTTTTAACCAAACACCATATTTAAGTACTCCCTTACATTATGCATAAAGAGATTCAAATTATGCATGTATATAATCATGTATAATTATACATGGATATAATCTTTCAGCTGGAGGTATAAACTTTATAAGAATTGAAGTAATTTCTTGGTGAATATTACGATCAAAGTCCACAGTGGGCTGTGTCGGCATTGCCGACCTAGATAACATTTATGTTGCATAAGTATTGCATATCTAAAAGACGTCTTTTTTAAACATAAGACATCTAAAAGACTTTTAGATATCTTATGCAACATAAATAATGTTATCTGGGGAGTTGCCTGCTATACAATGTCAGTATTGCTCAACATGATTACCAATGTTGACACGGCTCGAGCAATGCAGGTACTGCCCACTATATGGACTTTGTCCATAACATATTCACTAAGAAATCAGTTTTAGAATCAGTCTCCAGTTGAAAGATTATATCTATGTAGTATATGCATGATAGGCTTTCTTTATACGTAATGTGAGGAAATATTTAAACACGGTCAAAGGTGGATTGGACCAGTTGGCCTCCTGATGTCCTAATTTAAATTCCTTAAACTTTTTTCACTTTATAAGTATCATATATTCTTTGCTAATGAATAATTTAAAGAATTATATGACCGAATCTAGCATGCTTATCAAATAATCTTAAAGATCTAGAATTTTTGAGTTCATGATTCTGTAAAATGCCAAATAAGTATGAAATGAAAGAGAGACATATACGAAGTAAACGTTGTTTATTTCTATAAACGTTAAAGTAAGATTTGAGGAAATCTCTTTTTATATCGCATACGACATGTAGGAAATCAATTAGTCAGTAATGATATTAATATACAAAATTATTTATATTTCTCAAAAACAGTTCAGTTTTCGATCTATGTTTATTAAAACTTTACTGTCTATCATCTCGAGTAGCACAACATTCATTGGCTAAATTTTGGCATATATTGCAGGAGATATATTGGATCAATGTTGCGTCGATGAATTGTACACGAAGAGAATTTTCTTTTAAAATTTACTCTGAAAATATAATAATTATGATACAATACAATTTTAAAGATTTTTATCATACACTTTAATAAAATTAATCGAACTTATATTTTATACTTTATTGTAGTTTTATTAATGAATGAGAGAGGTTTACATTAAAATTCCTCGAAATACAATATTGTCCTCACAATTATCATATTTTCAGGATAAACTCTAAAAAAAAATTTTCGTGTAGAGATATAAATGCTGAATGGTTTTTTGTTTTGGTTAAGCACCCTATATAAATAAACATTTTTTTATATATATAAATATATATTCATATATATAATTATGTATATAAATATAATGCACGGAGACGAGATTGTCGTACTGCGATATATCAATCGTGTTTTGCACTGGCTGCCTTCGATATAATCTTTTGTTTTCTGTTCGAGGTAGTGTGTGTGTCAAACAAGAATCCCATTGTGTGAAGTAAAAAGTCATACACGCATCAGGACCGTTTTTAATTGTTATTCCGTCATTATCTGTGAACTCACTCTTCTTCTTTACAAATTTCAAAAAATTTATTAATCGATATCGGTTTTTCTCAAATGGAAATAAATTTTACACTATAGTAAGATGCGTTGTTGTTTATGATTCATTTAATTTTATTCAATAATCAATATTTTCTTTTATTTTATTCAATAATCATTTTAGATTCATCTTATTTTATTTACTAATCAATATTTCTACTAATCAGAAATAATTTTTAAAAATATTTTCCAATAACTTTCCACGTTTAACTTCGAAGAGGAGATACAAAAAAATTTAAATAACATCACGCAATCTGTTTGAATACAATTTCTTTTACCTAAGAAAAGATTTTAAAAATAATTTCAAATAAAATAAATCTCTTTTATGAGAACTGATAAGAGAATTTTGGAGCATCAGGGAAGGATATTCATAGATCGAGGACAATCAAGAGTATCGTGAAATGTTTGAATACAATTTTTTTTACCTAAGAAAAAATTTTAAATAATTTTAAATAAAATAAATCTCTTTTGTAAGAACTGATAAGAGAATTCTGGAGCACCAGAGAAGGAACATTGACAGATCGAGAACAATCGAGAACGTCGTGACAGGTAGGCTCGCGGCGATCATGTGACGGGCGCGCGCACGATGCGCGACGGTCCTGACACGTGGCGGGTGCGCGCGCGGGTGCAGACGACTTGCCGCGTGACGTCAGCGGCGCGCAGCGACGAGCGGACGAGTGACGGCATGGCCACGAGCCAAAGGCCGAGCCGAGCGAGTGGCCGAGCCAAGCCGAGGCGAGCCGCGAGCGGCGTGACCGCGGTGGCGGTGCTGCGGGGCTTCACCAGTCGAGCAGTGGAGAGCAAGCAAATATGGCCGCCGTACGGCCACATAATAATGCGTAGCGGATTCGCCGCCGTTGGAAGCGATCGCGTGCGAGTGCGTGTATGATGTTGCTGAAGGATCGGACTGCGACGACGAAGAAGTATCGCAGGCATCATGGAAGAAACGGTGCCAGATCCGCGGCCGGTAAGTGCCAATCGAGCGATCGCTACGCACAAAACCCGCGAGATCGCCGCACGATTCTCACTCACTCCGTCTCTCTCTCTCTCTCTTTCTCTCTCATTTCACCTCCCGCTCATCCCCTTCATGCATTTAGGTTCTCCTCCCTCCCCCCCCCAGCCGCTCGTCTATGTCGAGTGAGCCTCCTGTTCCCCGCGATATCGACCATGTATATAAACACACTGAACACACCAGCTGGAGCGATGCACGACAGTGAGCCGCGTCCCAGCAAATGAGAATGGATTGAAATGGATTAAAATGGATTCAGATTTTCAGAAATACGATTCGTGAATGTTCAAATGAAAATCTTTTTCAATCCTGAATACAATTTTTATTCATTTATAGGAATTGCATAAAGCAAATGTCTATGCCTTTTCAATCTTGAATACATTTTTATTCATTTATTGCATGGAGCATATTTTTACCTTTCAATCTAAAAATAATATTAGCATTTTCTGTCGTGAATACTACTCAATTCAGAATTGTGAGTAAGAAGTACAGTTTTTTTTAATTTAGTTAAATTCAAAAATAATATCAACAATTTCTGTGCAACGTGAATACTGCTTAATTCAATATCCTGAATATGAAATGCAGTTTTTCAATCTAATTGAATAAAAAAAAGTTTTTAATTAAAAATGAACATAAATGCTACTTAAATAATTTAAAATTGTAAGTAGGAAATTTTTTATTTTAATCCAACTAGTTCAAAAAAGTTGTAACGTAAAAATAATTGAGCTGTGTTCTTTTGTTTCTTTTCGATTAGAAATACAATGAATGATCAATGTGAACACTCGCAAACCAAATCGAACACAGCCCGAATATTAGGCTAATCACAGCGCGCGACATCGGCCAAGCAAGATTAGTTTATCCGACATTTATTTAATGTTGTTTTATAGTAATGTAAATTATTTATATTTTATTATATTTGTCAAATGATGATATTTTTATTATATCTATATGATTTCGTTAATAGCTTAGCTGGTTGTAGTTAAAGTAAAAAATGAATAACATATTTATCAATTGAAGAAGTGGTGTAGTAGGTAACGTAGAGATTCATAATCCAAGAAGTTCCAGGTTCGAATCCCATTAAGGTGTGTTTTTTAATACCAATTTAAAGTAGTTAATTTCAGGTACAATTATTATAAATGTCTTAGAAATAAAATTTGTAACTCCTTAAATATGAATGTATTTTTTTTCGAATATTAAATTAATGTCGGCTCGGATCTAATCCATTCAATCTAAAGTACGCATTAAAAAAGTTTTAATCCATTTTAATCCATTGTCGTTTGCTGGAGTGATAAATCGGGGGTCTGTCTTAGACACAAGCGCAAGATTCAAACTTGCAACGAGCATTATCGCATTTCGTGAGTGTCGCAATATTTTTTTTTCAAATCACCTCCACATTTTAATCGTTCAAACAAAGATACGGGTGTCGACGAGACATCGTATTACGTTTCGCCGTTGTTCGTATAGGAGGGATAGTCGTACTCCATGAATACCGTAAGATCGGTCATTCTTAAGCGTGGTTTACGTACAAACGCGTCCGTGCGTGCAAGGTATGTAGGTATGTACAGTACGTGCGATATGGCGGCGAGAGAACGATCCGGATCGCTCTTCCCGGATTCATTTTTCTCCGATCGATCGGCGAACCTTACATATGCGATATCAGTCGTTTCAACCGGAATCGGATCGCCTCACGACTTTGTTTATTATGGAGCATGATTAGGGCAAAACGCAACGGTCCAAGTGCGTTTTCGACATGCAGAAAGATACGCAAGTAATTACTCTATGCAAGTAATAATTACTTATTTCAAGTCTTTCAAAAGTTCATATATCCGCAAATCTATCGTAAGTACATCAACAGAATTGAATTTATTCAAAATATATTCTGAGTAAGTAAAAATATATTCTTAGTAAGTTTAATTAATACTTCGATCAAGTTTATTAAATTAATAGAAATTCGATTTGTTTGAAAAGTTCATTATAAAAAGTTTATTTCTTTCGATCAATTTAATTTATAATATTTTTCAAAAGAAAATAAATCCTTGTTTTGAGTACATAATAAATATAATTGAGTTTTTTCTAAAATTTTGTAATAAATATATTTTAAGATTATTATTAGGAAAATGTTTTTTCTTTCTCTAAAATAATCGTTGCTTAAAAGAAAGAAAATAAATTGGGTAATCACTTTTCTTAGCAGTAGATTGATATTTTTCTGGCTGACACAACTAGGATTACCGTATCAACATTTTTTTAACTAGAATTTACAAGCTAAAAATCTTCAGCATTTCGCTTGCAATTCCGGACGCGTACAAAAATGCGTGTAAATTAGTAAAATTGGTTAGTGAATAATTATTTCATAATTAATTGCTCATTAGGCATATACTAATTTAACATAGGAAATTGACCAATCATAATCAATTATTTTCTTTACATTCGTTATTAATTAATTTTTTTATTGCTTAAAATCGTAATCACATTAGTGATTAACGATTATTTTTCAACTATTGGATTGTCCGGAAAGTTCGTGCCGACTAATATATATACCTATATAATTTAATAAATGTATACTAAAATTTAAATTTTCTGCGTTTCAATTTTCCTTCAACATCGGCACGAATTTTCCGGACAACCCAATAATTAAAGCAAAATGACTGATCTGATTGGTTAAAAAGTAATTTGTCAATCACAATCGTACAACAATTATGATTACAGCTATGGACAATAAGCTAATTACCTAAGTTTTAAATCTTAAATCATTAGATATTAACCAATCACAGTTGAATGTGAGAAAAATAATCGATCATGATTGATCAATTTATTATAGATTAATAGACTTTCTACAATAAGTCATTACTTAAACTTTAAATCTTAAGCTGTATGAAATTAACAAATCGATTTTTCTCCTCACATTCGACTGTGATTGGTTAATGTTTTATGATTTAAGACTTAAATAATAACTTAAATAATAATTTATTATAGGAAGCCTATAAGATTTAAGCTTAAGTAATGACTTAGAAAGTCTATAAAGGCTTTTGGATAAAAAAGGCTACCGCGAGACGAATCAAAGCAAAATATTTAGAAGATTCCTTGAAACTTCAGATACTTATAATTATCTCAAACGTCTTTCGAAAATCTCCGGGCATTCTAAAAAAGAAAACAATATCCCGGGAAAAAAAGACGGTCAGCAATCCTACATTCAACACAGAGATGTCCTGAGAATATTTTTAGGACTGAGAATATTTTTACGTTCAAAGAACATAAGAACATCCTCTGGACATTCCTTAAAGATCTGTGATGTACGGGCAATAAAAATTTTAGAGATTTACCCTCGAGATTTACTGCAAATTGATTTCTTGAAACTTTTGCTGTTAGCTTTTCGTGATCCAGATGAAGATTTGAAGACCCAATTTGTGAATTTTCAATTATTCTATCTCAAATTCAGCTCGTAAAAAGTGAAAAATGTTTCGGGTCATATTATTGTATCGCATTTTTGAATGTTATAAAATTGTACCAGAATTTTTCAGATATTTCAAAAACCCTTTGAAAAATATAATGAGACTAATAACTCGATTGACTAAGAAGGTAATAAAAAAAACGTTAAATCGCGGAAAATTAAGCTCATATCAGATTACGTAATAATTGGGAATTAAAGATTAAAATTCGATCACTACCAGATAATTTTAATCCGTTTCGTTTGGAATTATTAAGTGTACAACTTTGCTTCCGCCATTTTCCTATAGATGCTTTAGCGGTAAGTGGTGGTCGAAATAAATAGATCATAGACGTCATACAATAAACTTGGGCATCTGTCAACATAACCCCTTAGAAACATTAGTCGATTTGTGTCTGCATCATAAAGTTATTCTCCATTGAAAATGTCAGTTTACGAGCCAAATTCTCGTCATTTGCGGGAGGTTTTAATTTTTTGCTTCAATATGAAGAAATCTGCCGCTGAGGCTCATCGAATGCTCTCAAATACTTATGATGAGGCCGCTATTAGTGAAAGAACGTGTCGTGAGTGGTTTCAACACTTCAAGAACGGTGATTTTGACGTCGAAGACTGGCATAGCAGTGGAAGAGAGAAGGTTTTCGAAGATGCAGAATTGGAGGCATTACTTGAGCAAGACTCGTGTCAAAATCAAGAAGAATTGGCATGATCATTGGGAGTGAACAAGCCATTTCAAAATGCCTCAAAGCCATGGGAATGATTCAGAAGCAAGGAAATTGGGTGCCGTACGAATTGAAGCCGAGAGATGTTGAACGGCGTTTGTTTGCTTGTGAACAGCTGCTTGAAAGGCAAAGACGGAAAGGATTTCTGCATCGCATTGTGACTGGGGACGAAAAATGGGTTCATTACGATAATCCCAAGCGCAGAAAATCATGGGGAGTTCCCGGCCATGCTTCCACGTCGACGGCCAAACCGAACATTCACGGCTCCAAGGTCATGCTCTGTATTTGGTGGGACCAGCTCGGCGTAGTGTATTATGAACTGTTAACACCGACTGAAACAATCACAGGCGATCGGTATTGAACGCAATTGCGTTTGAGCCGAGCATTGAAAGACAAACGGCCGCAATACAACGAGAGACACGATAAAGTGACTTTGCAGCATGACAATGCTCGACCCCATGTTGCGAAAGTGGTCAAGATATATATAATACTTGGAAACGTTGAAATGGGAAGTCCTACCCAACCCGTATTCTCCAAACGTTGCTCCCTCTGACTATCATCTTGTTTCGATCAATGGTACACGGCCTGGCTGACCAGCACTTCCGGTCTTATGAAGAAGTAAACAATTGGATCGATTCGTGGATAGCCTCAAAAGATGACCAGATTTTTTCGACGCGGGATTCGTACGCTACCCGAAAGATGGGAGAAAGTAGTGGCCAGCGATGGACAATACTTTGAATCATAAATGTATAACCAATTTTTTACAATAAAGCCTCGAATTTCGGAAAAAAACGGCGGAAGCAAAATTGTTGAACACCTAATAGTTGAAACCTAATCTCAAATTCATAATCCTCAATCTTGAATTCGTAGTTCGATACGAACTTTAAGGCGAACTATTCGAAAATTCGATTAGAAAAATAAAAAAACGAATTGTGATATTATGTACTCAAACTTTCAGTTTAACATTGTATTTCAAGACTGGATAGTCGGCAAACAATTTGCTTGTAATGAAAATTGAGATTCACAGAAAAAATATTATCGAGTACCAAGATCTACCTTAAATATAGCCTTCTTCACTCATTTGTATGAAAAAAAGAAAAGGTATAAACAGTGCAACGGTATCATGCAGACTTTTCTCGCATCCGGCTGCAACGGATGCGCTAATCGTTTCGGCGCGACGATTCAATTCGTTAATAAGTCCGTTAAAAATATCTCCGGAGATGTTTCGGCGGAGCTCGCGGCTTACGAGCGTCACCCGAAGATACGTCGCCGCGAAAATGCATTCTTGGCGCGCCGCGATAAGAATAGAGCGATGGGCGGCGAGGGGAAGTAAGGACGATTCGTAATGTGATAACGAATACAGGAGAATACACAGAGAATCACGTGTGCGTAATTGAGTCGCTCATTGTGGATCGTCATAACAGATAATACAGTTACACCATCTCGCACTTTTTCTATGTATTTTATTATATAGTTATTTATGTAAATACTTTCCGTGAACGATCGATAGTTCTTAACGATAGAAGTTTTAAAACGTCAAAATAGGCTGTTAAAGATAAAATGTTAATTTCAATTTAAACACATAATGGACAAAAAAAATGTTAATTTTTGCATATCTAAGGAAGTTCGCTATATATCTTTAGATTAAGATTGATATTTTTAACAAGATATACTGTTTGTCAATATTTGACATTGTTGATTATTCGTATTTTTCCTACTTTTCACGTAAATTATGTAAAAATATAAAGAAATAAAATAATATTAAAAAATATTAAGGTATATATAAAAATGATACAACGTTTAATAAGTATTTTTAAACTATTCATGAAACGAATAGCATTAATATATCATTTGTGGCATATTCATGAGTTGGTCATTATGAGTTGGTCGGAAATAGCTCTAACACGTACATTAGTCTGTTATTTGCGGCCGCAGTACACATTGTTACACTTTCTATATTTAATAAAATGAGATATATAATTTAAAAAACTCGAAGAGCTGAGAATTCCGATAATCTAAAGCCGATAATCTAAAGATGTTACGCTCCACAAAACTATCATTTAGATATTCCGAGATGCGAAAATAGAAATTTTATACACGGACAGCAATAGATTTTACCGATTAAATTCAATCTCAACGATTTTACAAGACCGAGATTGAAGTTTGTTTTAAATGCTCTATAATTCACTTCGGATTTTATGGTATTTTTCTGTTTATAATTCTATTTGTGACTACATATTTGTACATGTTTTAAATGATCAAAGATGTAGAGCATAGACTGCGTAATCCGCAAACTGTGTACAGTTGGTCGACAAAAATTAGAGAGATAGGGCACGAAGACGAGTTTCTGTCTCTGTCTCTTTCTATTCAACGATAATGTTATTAGAGAGAGAGAGAGAGAGAGAGAGAGAGAGAGAGAGAGAGAGTAGTCGTCCTCTCTCTCTCTCTTAATTTTACGTACCACCTATTATTAATAACTTA
>NW_012130099.1:1694941-1704209 GCF_000143395.1 Atta cephalotes | reverse complement strand
GAGAGAGAGAGAGAGAGAGAGAGAGAGAGATTGGCCGCTTCCTCTCTCTCATTTTTATTGACCACATTAGATATACTATTTAGATATGGATAACGCGATCCATGGTTCTGTGTCTTTGGTATTAATGTACATTTTATGTTGTACTTCCGATTTTTTCAAATGTTTCTTGTATTAAACGATACATAACAAAATAGACATAGATATTCTATCTGGAGTTCTAATTAAATAAATTAAATAAATTAAATAAATTACTTATTCAATATTAATATCAATTAATTACTTATTTTAAAAGTTGTTTGTTAACAGTACTTTTAAAATTAAAAATAAATAATTAATTGGTCAGTAATTAAATGAATTACAAATCACCCAAAGCACAGCCCTGAAGTGGGCATAATATTGGGATAAAAATCTTATAAATTTTCCTCATAGAAATTTAATATTAGTATTAGCCAATCAATCGCTTATTTTATTAAGTATTAAAAGTATTGTTTACTTTTAATATTAAAAATAAATGATTAATTGGTCGGTAATTAAATTTTTGTAAGAGATATCTTTATGCCCATCCTTTGTGACACGTGAAAAGTTAGCCCACTTTCGGTATCAGCGGTGGTCACGTGATTTTCTCGGCGATCACGTGAACGTGCTAGCTAATATTGGGTGTGCGGTACGATGTATCAAATAAATTTGCACGTTCATTATCGTCGGTGGATACTCAGGCGTCAGGTAATGATTTTAAGTGCCCGAATTAAGTACTTCGCGTTATCTCGAAATGATGTGCCCGACATTGTTAGTATTGTCGTAAATGTAAACGAGTATCACTTAACGGGTGATCATAAATCATTATACAGCCTGCTTAAATTCGGAATTAAAATCGAGCAAAGTTGGAAGTTACTTTTTTTTTTTTTTTTTTCGAAAAATTACTGTATAAACTTCTGTTTGTTATTATTATCTATGTTAAATGTATGACTATTTGAGATTACTTCATTCCAAAGTATATAATTATATATTTTATGTGCGTTTAAATAATTGTAATTAAAATCAGCTAATAAGTAAAGATAAAAGTTATTTAAATATTGAATATTTAAATAATTTTAATATAAAAATATTATGTGATAAAGAATTAAAAATAACGCATTTTATTAAACGTCGACCTTTTTTTTAAATTATATTTGTTAAAAGATATTTTTAAATATATAAAGATAAATATAAGAATTACATATATATAAAAATCTCTATGTAAAGAAGTTGTTAGATTTAACGCCTGCAAAGAGTCTAATCGAATGGCGAGAGAAGCTTTTTGCAGATCACACAAACGGCGCGATGCCAGCGCGTTAAACGTCTTCAAGGCCTTTGCAATGTAGACTCAATCACCACCAATCTGCAGGGTCTTAGCAATTTGTTTCTTCGAACAATTTCAAGCAACATCTGCGAATCGCAAAGTATCGCAGATGCCGCCTGATAAAAAGACGCCTGATTCAATTACTTTCACTTACGTCATTGATTCTTGGAAAAATCTCAAGTATTGATGCGTTGAATATCTTTACCAAAAATATCAGTGTATACATTTGAATTTGTTACTTTCACCACACACCAATACTCATACGGACAATTTTATTCGTTGGGTCTCTCTGTTAATATCAATATTTTGAAAATAATGCAGATATGAATGTCTAATGATAGAATTGATGGGAATATTCTTTCTTGAAAGAAATTCAATGGTCTACAATAAAACAAAAGATTGTGCTGTTAACCGTAATAATGATTTATTCTAAAAATATAGGACTTCATATTTTTTATATCACACACAAGATATTATAAATTATTTTTCAAAAGAAAATGACTATTGTGTATTTTATAATTATATCATAAATATAAAATAAATATATGAGGTATTATACGTCAAACCGGAGAGTTTTCAAATATTATCATTTTTAATTTTGTTTTTTTAATTTACTGGCGTATGTATTCTACAGATAAAAATATAAGACACGTGTTTCGCGAAAAAAATTTGAGATTTTTTTGTGAAATTATTCTTGTATAGCATTATATTATAAGCAGAAAAACTGCTCGAGCGAACACTCAAATTATTTATACTCATTATACTTATTGTATTTATACTTATTATTCAAATTATTATATCAACCATTAGTCGAATAAAAAATGCAATAGACTATGTTATGTATTTAAAGATCTTAAATTGTTCTATGGATAGATTTAATTTATCATTTTTTAATTTATCATTTTCATATAAATAAATTATTTTCTATTTGTTTACAATTTTTATTAATATTTTTCATCCTCACCAATTAAAAATTTTATAAAAATTATCATCACATTGTCATATTTCCACTTTAATTGAAGTAAAATAAAAATTACAAAATGGAATTTGAAATGTATAGTTAAAAAATTCTGTTGTATATGACAGCGTAGTTTCGTACACGTATTGCATTTTTTTTGTACGATTAATAGTTTCGACGTTATATAATAATTTAATTGAATTATATAAGCGACGTTTTTATGAATTTCTACAATTTGCATAAATAACTATAATACATAAAAGAATGTCAAATTTTTTCGCGAAATACGTGTCTCATTTTATCTATAGAATGTCAGAAAGTTAAAAAATAATTAAAAATGACTATAAGAAATCTTTTATTTTAGATTGTACATGTGAGAATACAATCAATACTAGAACTAGAAATTAACTATAATGATCGAAGCTGGATCTCTAATGCTTAAATAATTCAATGTAAATTATATGAGTATTATATAAAAATAACAATGTTTCAAAGGTACTCGGACGTGGAATGCCTCATATACAGATAAATATGAAGATAAATGTCTATAAAAAATATTGTAATTTCAAGAATTATTGTCATTTCAATAAGTCATTATCAATAAGATTAATGATTTCTTGAAACTAATCTTTATTCATTTAAAAAATAATAATTTATTTAATCTTTTCCTAATCGTTTACTTGATTAGACTTGATTACTACTAGATTTGAATTCTCGTTTTTGAGAACAATCTTTTAGCTGGGACTGATGCAGTCATAAGGTATTTCATTACCACTACAATATGTAAATGTACAATAAGGGATATTTGAGAGATAAATAATAAATAGTAATTCTCCGATTTTTCTTCTAGTATAACTCTCATTCTATATACAATTTATTTTATTTTTCCTGGTAAAAATTTGATGCTTTTCAATTTCTCTAAAAGATTGTCTTTCAAATAAGCTAATAAATTAGCCAAGTACAAAGCTCGTCCTTCGAAGTTATGACTCGTCCTTTATCTTCTTCCGTGGGTATAATCAAAATATCGTGATGGAACTGAAGATCGAACTTGCTGTTCAGATTTGCTGGATGAGTTAGACTATTTCATCATATCATGTCGCGCAACAAGTATTTGGCATCTGTCAGAGCCTGCGCGTTCTGTAAGTAAAGGGTCTTAAAGCAGGCATCCAAGTATTGGATGGTGGCGATAGAAGTCAGATTGATGAATTCTACGTAATCGAATCACGTCTTCAATTTTGGTAGGATGTTTTCTTTCAGTTTCATAATTCCAAGTCTGTACGTCTTCATAATATATCACAGTGAGTATATTATCTTGCATCACAGTGAGTATATTACCTTCGATATTGCAATATAATTCTTGGCCAAGCATTGTTGAGCAATAAATTTTAGTGGTTTCAGCAGATCTAATATCTTCTTTAACGTAATGAACTTAAAACGTCTGCAGTCGTATGTTTTGCAAATAGAACTTTGTTGATCACGTTCCATAATTCGACGAATCGTTTTATCATGTAGAATGTACTGTTCCACTTTATTTTAACATCCA
This sequence comes from Atta cephalotes, assembly GCF_000143395.1. NCBI lineage: Eukaryota > Metazoa > Arthropoda > Insecta > Hymenoptera > Formicidae > Atta > Atta cephalotes. The sequence goes on along the minus strand of NW_012130099.1, from coordinate 1,700,369 downwards.
GAATGAATTTCTTTATTTCATCTTCAAATGTACCTGAGTCTGTTTGACATTGATATAACTCGTTTATTAGATATTGTAAATTTTACAAATGATCTAATTTTATTAACGAGATTATTAAGGCCTTTGCAATTTTTTATAATTCTCTTGTCATCAAATTGATAGTATGAACAAAACAAATTATGTGTCTGTTCTGAATAAATGTCGAGGTGACGACATTAATCACTAGTCTTATTATTAATCACACTGCTGCTTAATATTAATATTAATGTATCATTTTCTGAGATTGATTCCAGGATTATATGAGCAATATATAATCTATAATGTATTTAAATAATAGGATTGTTACAGTCTTAGAAAACCGGGAAAATCGGGAAATCAGGGAAATTGAAATTGGTCATTGGAAAATCGAGAAAAATTAGGAGAGAATGTAAAAAAGTTTGGAATTTTATAAGAAATTTGCTCACAATTTTTCTTAAACTGCTCCTATTTTAAATAATTGTTATAATTGTTTAAATATTATATCTCTAATATTTATAGTCAAATATGTTCAAAACTAACGCACTTTTTAATAAAATAATTAAAATTTATATTTTATTCAGTATTTTTATTTGATCATTCTTTTTCATCAAAACTGCATTCTTTTTTCAATACTAATTTATTTTTTTGTTGGCTTGAATTTGCACCCAAAATTTTATTATGCTATTTTTTTTTGCATTATTTTTTATAATATAGGCTAGTTTTCCTACATTCCTTGATTCTAAATGTTAAAATTTACATATTTTATATTTGGCCATGGAAAATTTTCATTTGGAGAAATCAGAGAATTTTAAAATTCATTTTCTTTGGCCTTTTATAACTCGATAACTTCAATATTTTCTGATTTTATCTTCTATTCGCTATGAAATGCACCCAAGTGATTCCCAAAAAATTTTTTGCTAATGCGACTTCGGAAATCAAATATCTATAGATAGTCATATAATCAGTTTCATTCAGTTTTTGCTTAAAAATTTGGGTCAATGTATCATATTTCTCATTAAATCATTTCTTGATCACATCTTCAGTATACAAGAAATTTTATAAAACATTTTATAAAAGTTTGATATCAGATTTTTGAATCATGTCCACTCATGTTCAATGATATAAACGATCAATGATCAATACAGATAACATAGAGATGGCATCTAATAGGTATTTTGGCTTGATAATTATTTGAAAGACAATTTATATAAAATTTACAAGAAATTAAACATTTAATTCTTTTTATCATTGATATATATATATATATATATTGATTTTTAGTTCTGCCTTTTTATAGTTATCCAGTTATCAATATGTAAAAACACAACCTCACAACCTACACAAAACTAGATATCTTCTTAATAGTTGCAACTGTGAGTAATGTACTTTATTTGTACAGAAAATTGTTTTTCCTATAACATGAGGCAAAATAAAATAAAATTCAAACATATTCACAAATGTAAAACTGATTGATTAATGACAAAGTAACAACTTCAGTTTTATAACTTGTTCTAGCTCCAGCGTATGAAGTCGCAGTGTTATCAGCGTTATTTCTCTTCAGCCAATAACTGCAAGTAAAAAAGGATTTTATAAAATCCATTTATAAATATGTATAGCATAAAGAAAAAATGCATTATTATTATTATTATTATTTTATGTGTGATCAATGGACCTTTTCTTCCTCTTTATGGCCAATTTCAATTCCTTGTACTGAGAGAAAAAAGTATCAGCACTAGAAATTTGAAGACAAATTACGTCTCAATTATGTGTTATAAAGTCCTATTAACAAGAACAATAAATGAATTATATAAACCAAGAAAATATAATAATATTAATCAATTATAAATTATTAATATTATTATATTTTCTTAGTTCATTTAATTTATTTATTGTTCTTATTGAAACTTTATAATTGCACGAATTTTTATATGTATAACTTCTACGAACTTTAAGAAGGTTACTGAATTTTAGTACAGAACCAAAAATTGTCGAGATGCATCTCTCATTTACTTTTGTCTTCAAAGTTCGAACCTAATGCTGCGCTTTTTATTTTCTGCTAAGGGGTTTTCTTCTTAAAAGAAACTGATTTCCGCTGCGTCTCTCTTGTGACAATGCCGGGTACTGCTAAGTAACTTTAGTGACAAGATTTCAAATATATTTTTTTAAAGTTATCTCAACAATAATTAATTTGTTACTATGATATAATGCTTTATTTTTAAAAAGTGTCTAAATTGGAAAAAGATAATTGTTATATCTTATTTTTTAGATCTAAATAACTGTTTAATGTAGTTAAGATGCTATTATATTTCATTAATAGTATACGAATATTATTGCCATAACTATATTTTTACAGTGTTAAATGCTAGATTAATAGCTGTTATTTTATAAAACTAATTATAGATATTATAATTGCTAGTATTTTTAAATTTATAGTTACCACAATTATTTTGTTTTCTCTCAGTGTGGAATTATTGTTCTTTTTATCTATATTGTAAAATCCAAGTGCTTCGTCATATTTGTTGTGTTGTCACAGATACGTATTTATTCCACATAAATTACATTCTACTGTGTTCATATTTATTTCCTTGAAATAATGCCACACCTTGCGCTCTTATGCATTTTTAAAACAATTGATATGATAATAAATCAAGGTTATTGAAATAAGAAAAAAAAATAAGAAAAAAAATAAGTATTTAGTTTACATCTATTTTAATAGTATTTGAATATTTCGTATCTTATGATTATGAACTTTCGGTTTGAACCTACTATGGCCGTCACAGCGATGATGTTCAGATTCTTATTATATATGGACTCTATTATAAGCCAGAATCAAGGGAAAGTAGAGCAAATTCAGGAAGTCTGCTATTTTTATAAATATCAAATGATATTTAACCTTTTTAAACTTCAAATCTTGATTGCATTTAAGTCGTGTTTCGATATGCAACTATACAGCATTGAACATCTATAGTTCATTTTACGCATATTACAGATTTTTAATATTGGCAATATATATTGGAAGTATCGTAACACAATTAAATTCACTGGGCAAAGAGGGCTCAGGAAACGAGAATGAATTAAAATAAATTGAAAAATGGATTTAGATTTTCAGTACCCATTCATGTGTCATTCATGAACGTTGAAATGAATCTTTTCCAATCTCAATGCATTTTTATTCACTTATAGGAATTGCATGAGGCGCATTTTTATTCCTTTTAATCTAAAAAATTTCAGTTGATCTTCAAAGTTAATATGTCGAAATCACTTATCATGTGCGAGCTGAACTTCATCAATTTACATGATTTTTTTTTGCTCAAAAGATTGCGTAATTGTTTGAAATTAAAGCTGATCAATGTTCAAAATAATTTTATAAGCTAATGAACAGAACTTGATTATAATAAAGTGGTGCTCAGCTGAGTGAACAGCTGAGCGAATCGGCGAATAATATGAGAAATGTACGACGATGCACGTGTTCATGAAACGTGATAGTTTTGAACGCAGCAGTGATGCTCAAATAAATATTTTTATCGAAGTCAAAGATCCTTTAATAGCTTCAAAGATTCTCTGCAGAAGATTTCCAGAATTCTGGAGTAGATAAAAAAGCATTCCTTGTATATATATTCTCAAATTTTTAAATGTCTTTGAAATTTTTCAGGACTCTTTAAATTTCTTTGAATTTCAATAATTTTTTCCCAATTCTCTTCGGAAATCCTCAAAGACTATAAGAAATCTTCAAGAGTTTTCCAAATTGAATATATATTTTGAGAAATTCCTAATAAAATTTTGCATTAAAAATCTCTGCAGGATTCATCAAAGCGATATTATTTGTTTATTTTCAAGATTTTTAATTGTTTCAAGAATTTCTCTGTAGTGCTATAGAAGATACTTAGAACTTTTGGTCTTTAAATATTCTGAATACGTGCGATGAATAGTAAAGGTTCTGGATCTCTGTTCACGTTTGTATCGCGTGCGTTATCAGTCATTCTATGAGAACCATCAACGATAGCAGGCCGTCCACCTAGAGATAAAGTCCCAAGTCCAGTCTACAAAAATATGTCTCTATTTAGTATTCATTTTACTCTCATGGTCATTGCGAAATAGAACCCTACTCCCCCCTTCCTTTTTTCTGTTTTCTTCGCTTAATCGAATGGTTTACAGATGCGTGGTTTCAACATACGTATATTAGTTTCGCAATCTTACGTAGTGAAGTGGAGATGTTGTAATAATTAAGTGAAACAGGTAAAATAGCATTTCCTTCAAATTCAATCCATTACATTGAAACGTTCTCTATTGTCTCAAATCATAGCAAAATTTGAAAGTGTTTGCAGAATTTTTGGCATTGGGAGACTTGCAAAGACATATAATTAATTAATTAGAATTGCATTCAATAAATTAAATGTAATTAAATGTAATTAATTAAATGTATTTAACTTTCTTCAAATTAAATTGATTATATATTAAAAATCTTGGCATATCAAATTATACAAAATATATCTACCTACCAGGACTTTCTACATTTCACTAAAAGTACGTTTAATAATGTATTAATGCACAATTAATTAAATTATATGTAATATATAATTAATTAAATTATGATAATATGTATATATATGTCTATCAATGTAATTTAATTTTAATCTCGGTTCAACAATTTCTTTACCTTTTTCTAGTTTTAAGAATTAGAAAAAGATGAAAAAAAAAGTTAAAATTAATTAAAGTTAATCTACATTGGTAAAAACGGACCATAATTGTTTACTTACAAGTTTGCTACTTGAGGTTGTGTAATTAATTTGAAATAATTTGGCATCAGATTGTAGATGTTGTAGATAGTGTTAATTATATCGCAATTAAGTGTTACAATATTTCATCCGAATGAAAAACTTAAGGTTTAGATTATTTTTTTTACATGCAGTAAATACACATGAAAATAATATGCATAATAAATATCTATCCAGGTCGTATCGATCGATCGATGTTATAATCAGCGACGCGTGCTTATATGTGTATGCGTGCATGACGAACGACTCGTAGTGCAAACACTGAATAACAATTAAGCCGTAAAAGCGCGACGATAAATAAGCAAGACGGGTCATCGTCCAGTGGTAGACGAGATTCACGTTCAACGAGCCATGCTAGAACCGCCGACGTTCATGCACACGCGGACGCCATGATGCCGATATTATTCCTACAGCATCAAAGTATCAATATCACCGAACATTGATATTTGTTAGATTTAATTTCAAAGAATTAATAATGATTGATATTTCAAACGTCGCCAGGACGACGATTATTAACATGATATTCTCGTTAAAGTTTAATCTTCTTGTTTTATACGTTCGAGATACGTGAGGATAATGTTATCCGATATATATATATATATATATATATATATATATATATATATATATATATA
>NW_012130099.1:1679727-1690735 GCF_000143395.1 Atta cephalotes | reverse complement strand
ATATACACGTGAATGTGCGCATATATAAGTAATATCTATAAATCTGTGATATTGGATTGGCACAAAAGTTTGTAGCGCTATTTCATTTTTATCATATCTATGCGTTTTACAAAAATTTTGGCAATTGTACATTTGATAGAGCAAAGTTTTGATTTTAAGAATCTATTTTTTTAATTGCTGTACGATTTTCAACAAAATTATGCAGCAAAAAAAGTTAGTATATTCCTTTTATTTAATCCACGATGAATTCAGTGACAAAAAGTTTTAGAAACGATTTTTTGTAGGGAAAACTTCAAAGCTTTCGTGTTAAAAAGTCGGAAATTTTCGCAAGTTTTTTTTAGGATACCTGATAGGGTGAGAAAAACACACACAAAAGAGAAAATTTCCCATTTGGTCCAGCTCGTAGTTTTCTATTATATAAAAATTATCACAGCAACTTAAAAGACATAGTATTGGATCAGTGCAAAAGTGCTCGATTTATTATTCAAACAGCTGTTCTTTTTATTAAAAATTTAATTTTATTTTTATTAAAAATAAAATCTAAATCTTACTCTTTCTGATAAGAGAATTTAAGAATCTATTTTTTTTTAATTCTGATGGTTTTACTAGAGTGAGCAATCAAAATATTCATTTTATTTAATTTGCAGCAAATCAATAACAAAGTCATAGAAACATTTTTAAATAATTTTGTAGGAAAAGCTTTAAACTTCAAACTTTCACGATAGATCGAACATTTTCTCAAATTTCTTTTGGACACGCTGTAGACCTACAAAGAAAAGAAAATTTCTCATTTTTTTCAGCTCGTAGTTTTCTATATGTAAAAATTACAAAACTCACAAAATCAATTATAAACTCAAAAAATATAGTAACCATTCGTAAGTAGAGATTTCAAGCTTTAAAATCCTTTGTTTAAATTTAAATTTCGTTTATTTTTAACAAAATTGTTGTTTGAACTTTGAACAATAAATCTGGCACGAACTTTTGCACTGATCTAATACTTCGTCGAAAGTAGAAATTTTAAACTTTAAAATCTTTTTTAAAATTTAAATTTTATTTTTCTCGAAATTATAGTTACTTAAATTTTAAAGTTTATAGTATTACACATTTCGATCTAATATATATAATTATGTATAAAGAATTTAGTTTTTTAATGGAGATTAAGATAAATGTAATCTGTAATTGCGTTAAATTGCATTTACAATTTACTTAATCTGTATTAACTATATTAACAAAGTTATACAGTCATATTAGTAGTTTGTTTGAGTAACCCTGAGGTTTTAATAACGTTAATAGTTTAATCTAAATTTATATCAGTAAATTCAATGTAGGTTTGCTCTTTTTTCGAAAAATGTTTTCAATTGGTATGCTGGTGCTATGAATTGGAATGAAACAAATATGATTATTTCATTCTAACTTATTGTATCAGTATACATAAATTTAGAATATTTCTCCGAAAGAGAACAGAGCTTATATGATGATATATGACTGATATGGAACTAACGCTAGATAACAAGCAGAATTTATATATAAATATCCGAAATAAATATAGAAAAGAAGATTTAAACGAAAGAAATTTTTTTTTCTTTAAATATTCTCATTTTTTTCTATATTTTTGCCGTGTCGATTACTTCGTATTATTTAATTTCCCATTTTTGAAAAAAGAGGCAGTAAAACTAAAATTAAAACTAGAAGTAAAAACAACGAAGATAAACTACTATCTAGATACAAATTGCAAAATTCGAGTCTCTCGAAGGGAGAAGAGAAGAGTGCGACTCTTTCTCCATAAACATGTTAATGAAGCAAGTAGATGTTACTAACAATTGCTGTAAATAATTCTCAATCGTCGCATTTTTACATTTTTTAGATCGGTGTCTCGAGTTTCGTGACGATCGAGATAACAATAACGATAAATAATAATAAGCATATCTACACACTTGGCATGTGGCGTACCAGTCCATGCGAGTCTTCGCGCTGTGTGGATATTGTGGATATTCGCGCCACGATTTCGTGACGAGCGAATTTCGATCGCGAGAGTCTGGTAAACCATTATGTAAATCATTATGTAAAAATAAAAAAAGGGGGAGGAAAAAACTGCTATTTAAACCACATCGTGAAACCACACGTGGAACATAAACAAACCGCAAAGACGCACGGATTTACGAATGAACGCCAAACCAAAATTGAGTCGACAAATGTGATGTTGTGAACGCAGATTATTGTGTGTGTGGAGGGGGAGGGGAGAATCCTCTTTCCTTCCGACTGATTTTTATGTCTAATGGCGATCCCGCGGAAATCAAAACTGCCCACTATACGTAATTTTTTTCTTGTTATGTAATACCTCGGAGACGTCGATTTACTGGAATCATTATTTTATTGTGTAACTATCTCGCTAAATTATACAGAGTGTGCGTTTTATTTTGGATGTAGCGACTATTTCGCTTTTTGCATTGAATAAAAGTTTTCAACTTTTTCGGAGATGGACAAAATGGTCGCGAAACTTTTTTCTCCAATGAATTTTGGAACTCAGTCGTAGATCGGTTTAATGTAAATGATTGGATCCAAAAGTAAAAATCGTGAAATTCGGTGAACAAGTTGCATTCCGAAATCCACCGAAAAAAAAAGTATCGCATTCTGTTCACCATTATACTCATTTTCGCGAGCCTTGTTATTCAAGGCGGGGAAAAAAAAAGAACTTTTTCAGTCTGATATTTGCAGAGAATATCTTTTCTCTTTATGGAGTTTCCGATGTTATCTCGTGGTTTTTTTCCTGCGTCTTGCACATTAGTGCATTGTGATGATCCCACGAGTAGAGGGAAAGGTAAAAGGGACATAGGCGATGAAATCTATTGAAACTACAGAATTATGGTTTCATATAATAAATAACGATTATGATAGATTATCCAACAGATTGATACCGCACGCTATTACGATGTATCTTACATTAAGTCGCTACGCGGTCATAAATGAGCCGCGTATTGTAAACTTATAATCGACCTTTGACGTCACACGATCGACGCCACTACGATCGTGACGTGTTGACACGTTCCGGAACAGCTCAGACGAGTGAGCGTGTGCGCGCGTGCATTAATCGATCACGCTCCGTCTCGATTATCTAATCGCCGTGCGCCGCGATGGAACGAAATTCTCTCACGAGTCCGCGAAGATTCGCAGGAAAATTGGCGATTTATATATAGCCGAACTCGCACGCGAGTCGCGCGAAGTAGATGCTTTCTAATCGGAATCCAAATACAAGGTGTGTTTTGTATGCAGGTTTCTAGTTTTAGCAAAATCACGTGAGAGAGGAAGACATATTTCTTCCTCTTTTTCTATTTACGTTAATCTGTTATTACGTTAATCTGTTATTATCATTTTTTTTTCTTAACCTTCGGAGAACTGGCATGTTTTTGATTGACTTTTTTATTTTAAGAGCTAGAACTTTATTGTCAATGTCATAGGGTGAGTGACGAAAAAGGTGGCGCCACTGTCGAGTCCCTAAAGGGGGAATCTCCAATCCTCCAAACGTTAATTTTTATATAATATTTTATTTATTTCATGTTTCATTGCTTTGTAGCATTTCTGCGTTTAAAAAAATTTATATCTCAGAACTCAAGATAAATAATGATTTATTCAATCGTTTATTTTTTCTTTTTATCTAATTTTATTTTTCTTTTAATTTTTTGTTTTTTCTTTTATTGTACTTATATTACTTCACTACAGTATTACTTAATTGTTTATGTAAATATATGTAATAAATATACATAATATTATATGCTTAATTTTGGCGCTTTAAAGTACAAAGAAAAAGTTTTTTTTAATTAAACAAATTTATGAATTTGAATAATCCAATCAAATGGATGTTTAAATTAAGAATGTGATTATTTGCATTAAAATTAATTTTTGTTGATTAAACAAAAAGTATGTCACTTAAAATTAAATATGTTTCAATATGAAACAAATATAAATAGAACTCTTGAGTCCAAATCTTTTTCTTTGTGCAATCCTGAAGCTCATATATTAAAATATTAATAATTCAATAAATAGCAATATCTATCTATTTCTCAGGAGTTGTTAAAATAAGCAGATCCATCAAAAGTGTCTAATTCTGATTAGATGATTTCTATAATACAAAAATGCGGCCGTGTCAAATCGAGGCATTCGACGTCGAACGAAGAAAACGCCATCCGAGTTGTGCAATTTGAATTTCGACGCGTGGATTCCGCGAAAGCATTTTGTCCCCCTCGGATTTCTCCCGATTCGGTTATAAATTTACGTTTATTTTATGTAACCTTTTTTACGTAATAACTATTTACAACCTGCCTGAAATTATAGCGCGTGGAATCGTGCACGCGGCAACGTTCTCCGTTTATTACGTTTTGAATATTGTAACTAACAATTATGGAAAAATTTCTGGAGCCAATCGTTATCATGTTGGAGCCATTTGTGTGTGGTATGTCGACATACCTTATTAAAATTGGACCTTATCATTCGTCCTTCCCGCAAGGACTCGCCGAAGGAGGAATGGGAAGAGGGGAGGGGGGGGAGGGAAGAAGGTATCGATGCTCAATTGAATGCGAGCATTGCGAGCATCACCATAGGCCGGGGTAATTAGCGCCTGTTGATTGGTCACCTTCGCCGGCGCGCCATCGCTACGCCGCTGTTGACGCCGACGTACGTCGCGTTGCGGGGTGGGGGGGCTTATTTACTCGCGCGCCCAGGTTGCGTCGATCTCGGGCGAACGGCGTGGCGTTAGTCCGCGCATGATGCGCGTCGTGCTTTTTCCTCTGGTGATTCATTCCTCTCCGCTTCCGCGTTCACATTTGCTCCTCTTTTTTTTCTCGTACCTGTTCGCCGTTTTTTCGCGCCGTTCGGACGATGACGCGAACCGTCCTCGTAAAAATTCGAACGATGATACCAAGTACGTCGATCGATGTGGGATCGATATCTCGCAGTGAAATCTCGCGGGCTGCGGGACTTGGCGCGTAATAATTCAAAGGAAGGACTTGTTGATATAAACATTACAAAATATCCCATTAGTTGTGCTAGATCGCTGAGTGATATGTGACTGTATCGAACGATTTGTATGTGGAGTTGAATAAGAAGTGGAATCTTATGGATTAGCATAGACTCTAGGACGATTTTAAGAGCGATAATTTGTGAGAGTCAAACGTGAACGGATTATCGAATGATTCATTACTGCATTCAGATTCGTTACTGCAAAGAGAAACGAGGATTCTTAGGACAATTTTGAATCGTGAATGAACAGAAAGAAATTTTAGTCGAGATCGTCCAGTGATTTGTGAACGATTCATTCTTTTTTTTCGAGAAGAAGACGACGGGATTGCGAAAATATTCTGGAGAGTCTGATGGCACCTGATCTCGAGAAAAGACGCCAGGAATTAAGGAGAGGCAGCAGCGGGACCTTGGAACATGTTAACGATCAATCGGGCATGCTCTTACAGTTGAGGTGTGCAGACGGCACGACGGATCTTCATCGTCATGGTAATTAGAGATTATGACCACGGTGTTTTGGATCGTCGTCCACGTGTTAACGGCGTTTGTTTATTTAACTCAGAAACTAGTTCAGAAACTCCAAATTTAATTCATTTTTAATGGAAATGTCAATTTTTCATTTATGGAATATCTTTTTTGGAATCACGACACTCAAAAAATTTAAGCAATAAAACAAGCAGCTTAGTAAGCACTAAGCAAATTACCTAATCACAATAGAGACTATAAAGAGCTCCACATACCGTACCGAGCTACACATTCCGTAACCGAAAGACATCATAAGAATTAATTAATCAGTGCAGAGAGTTTTGGCACTTCTAGACAGTCATTGGAATGTTTGGTCTTAATCTTAGTCTTAGAATTAATAATTAATCCTTTAGTCCTAACTTAATTTTAAGGACTAAAGTTAAAAGATAGGAACTTTCTTGAGACTAAGATTAAGACTATGGTTAAGACTATGGTTAAGAGGAAGCATAAACGATCTTATGGCATTCTTTATTGCCAACTTTTAAGATTAAGATTAAGACCGAAGCATAAACCAGATATAATTCTTATGTACGTCTTAAGATTATTGTTACGCAAAGTGTGTGTGGCAACTCTAAGATCATAACGTATCAATAACAAATTCAAAACCGATTCTAAGTTGTAAATCATGAGAATTGAACCAATCGTAGTTGATTATTCTCCTCCATTCTACTGTGATTGGTCGATTTTTATGACTATAGAATCGGTTCAACATGTTGATTTCCTTAAACGGCGTCTACAATGAAATTTTGAGACATAAAATTTATGTTTTAAACTCTAAGCCGTAAGAAATTGACCAATCACAATTAAATGTGATGAGAATACTCGATTTACGATCGATAAATTTCTTACGGCTTAATGCTTAAAATTTTTATGCCTTAAAATCTCATTGCAGACATCATTTTATACTACTTACGTTTTATTGCTCAAGTTTCTTTTGTCTGTCATGGCCCTTAGTCTTACTTTTTTTCCTCTACATTCATTGTTTATAACTTCGAATCGCTATTCATTGCAAGAACTGAGCAAAGTCTGAGCTCAGATCTCTTTGAAATATGATTTTTAATGAACTAAACCAGTTTCATCAAGTAAAATCAGTTGATTTCTCATATTTTCTTCGATTTTAATCTTTATTTAATTTGATTCATGAAGAATTAAAAAATCTTTTCGAATTATTTAATTTAAAAACAATATTTATTGGTCTCATAATTTTCAAGGTTTCTTCGAACTATTAGGTGTGAGCCAAAAACAAATTATCAATCACGTTGCGCAACAATATTTATTACTGTTATACGCTTGCAGCTGTCGTTTACATTTGCAGAACGAAATATTTATCCGAGTTCATATCGCAGTGCGTTATTAAAGATGAGAAGATTAGACAGTGATAAATATTTTTCTCTCCCTATAAGTCATCTACATGCAAATTTTCATCTCGAATTCTTTTAGAGGTTAGGTTTTCCTTCGATTTTTTTTTCATATTCATGAGAACTGCAATGCGCGCGCGCGCACTTTTTCAAATTATTAACTGCGTATCAGAAACAAATCATCAATTTGTGATTGCCGATTTGTTTTTAATTTTTTTCATGTATTACAACCTTATCAAAATGACATATCTAGCTTTTTCTCCAATATTTTTTTTATTGCTTATAACTTTTTTTTTAAATAAATACTTCTATTTACAATATATAAATATATAAATTTATTAATAAATACGTTTTTAGTCAGTACTGTTATGTTCCTTGACATCTGTTTTGATTGAAAAAAAAATGTATATATTCATTTTTATGAAAATTATAAATTATAAGCAATTAAATTTTGCCATCCATTATATTCTCATAATAAAGCGTTTAAAGATTAAAAATTTATTACACTTATTTATTACACTTATTTTTTAACATGAAAAATTACAGATTTTTCAATTGTATTTAAAAATAATATGAGAAGTTTGGTGATGATTCAGAATCTGGGTTAAACATTATTTCAGTAAGAAAAAAATGTTTTTAAAAAATAATTAATATAAAATGAAAAATGTTATTGAAACTATAAAATTATATTGTTAAATATAAATATGGATCTTATTAATCTGTCATAAGTATACAACATTAAGTATATAACATTCATTTTATGTTAAAAGTACAAATTCTAATTTCAGTTATTTCTTGCAAGGAAAACTATCACTACATATACATCTGATACATCCTTAAGAGACGCTTTCATTCTCACGCTTTATCTTTCATTTTATTTTTCAAATTTTGAAATTTTTGCAGAGTAACCTACTATTCTTCTTATTCACATCTTTTCTTTTATTTATAAGTATCTACTTGTTATAAGTATCTACTTATGTTTTCTTATTACTCCTCATTTTATCAAATAAAAATAAAATAGAATTTCTAACTTTATAAATTCAGTATGACAACCACTAACTCAAGAAAAAACAAGTCAAGTACAGATATTTTCATTCTAATAAGATTTATTGGATAATTTATTGGATAACTATCTATCATAGAAAGCAGAACAGAAATAAAACACGCTGGAAAAGAAATCTGATTGTATTCATTGGAAAGATAATAAATAATAGATTTAAATGATATGTTTGTTTAAAAACGGAAGAATCAAAATTCTTATCGAAATTAAATTTATTATTAAGAATATGATTAATTCCTTCCTGTTAATTACATGTCAGAATTTCTTGATGCTTGACATCAATCTCGATTCTTGACATCAATAATGTTCAATTTTATTGTAGAAAGCATCAGTTTTTTTTTATTTTTAATAATATTTTAGATATCATTGTATTAATATGTTTTGACATATATAACTTTCAGAAATGATCACACATACGTACACACAGAGGTTCTTGAATTAATTTTTGTACAAAATTAAAAACTGTACTATTAAAGTACGTTTCTCATTTACTTTTGTCTTCCATTTTAGGGACACATTCAAGATTTTATTAAAATATATAAAATATTTTATCAAAATATGAAAAATCTTATAATGCTGCCTTTTATTTTATCCTGTATAGTTGCTTATTTACGAGAAACAGAACTCCACTGTGTCCATCTGGCGGTAGTGTCTTACACCTACAGCTCGCGGGAAAAGAACGTTTAATGAATATAACATATAATTGAGGTACTAAATATTCTAATTATAAAATATCAAGTCCTTTAAGATAACAGAAATTCTGCTTAGTTTTTTATTGTACACGTCTAGGATTGCCAACAGGCCGATAATGAACCGGCCTAACCATATTTTCACTCTCTGATCGATTGCCGGTGCATGTATTTTACCGGCTCCGGTTCATAAAATGACATAAATTAAATTTGTCTGATGAAGAAAGTTTTTTTACAAAAACAATTTAATTTTAAGTTTCATATACGCGTTTTTCTTGCATAAAAAATTATTTTTATGTAGGTTGATAATTCTGATAGCATTGTAGCACCTGTCTCGACCTGATTGGCTAGACATTGAAACATAGAATGTGTTGCATGTCTATGCTTATTTTATTCTATGTTTGTTTGTAGTCGAATTCGTTTTTAATTTTTTAGATAGTATTACATTATATAAAAACGTAAAAGACTTATCATATTTAACCTTTCTTAATTATAGTTTTAAAAAAGCCGTTTTTTTTTTCGAATTGCAGAAACAACTAAAATTATTTTCTTTTTGGAAAGAAGCAAATGGCAGATCTTACATATAAATTTTTCTAATGAATTTTTCTATCCCTAGAAAAAGAATTGGGAAAATCAGTGAAAAAATTGAAAAAGAAAACAATTTTTTTTTTTTTTCGAAATTTTAAAACTATATTTCTTATGCTTTAAATATATTTTAAATAATCTATATTTAGATAATTTATATTAGTTAAAATAAAATCTATAGTATTTATAATTATATAATATGTCACGTGTGTATATAATATAAAAATTAAATAATCAGAACCGCAAACGCATGTACGGCACTGTAAAAATTACAAATGAGATTTTATTCCGTGTGAAATCTGGCACGAACTATAGATTATCTAAAATGGTCTTTATGAAACAAAGCTTGCGTGCGTGTTCTCTTTTGCGGGGTTAATGGACTTTTGATGAATGTTTTTCCGCACTATCTCCCGCCGGCATTATTATTGTTGAAAATACTTGGCGCTAGTATCGCAACCGGACAACGGAGAAAATGGCTGTGTGTTATATGCGCGCGGTTCTACAAGATAACCTTCGCGGTTTCCGATATGAGTCTAAGGGTCGAGACATAATGAAATATGAGAACGAGATATAAGAAACAAGGAATAGATGCAAGAGGAGCAAACACAATTAATGCGAATATTAGAAGAATGCAAATTGATCGATGCCACGTAAAAATGGCACTCGATTAATCGCTAATAGAAAAAAAGAAAATTCAGAAAATTAATAAATTTCTCACATTATTATTAAAGTTCTAAAAAGAGCAATTTCCGAAATTTGAAAATTAGATAAGCCCTGTTAGGCCGTAATCACACTACAAATTGTCGATTCTATTTTAGCCAATCATGATGCAGCGAGTGCAGTTTTTTTGCAACATGATTGGTGCATCAGCAACCATACCGATAGTATGATTACGACCATAGAATAGGACTCTTTGAAAATATACATATCTTTTGAACTTCGAAGAATTTGAAGATATAATAAACTGAGAATTGAAAATTAATTATTAAATATTGATTTCTGAAAAAAATTACAATTTGCAATTGTAAATTAAAAAATAAAAAATTAATTCTTAGATATGTCTTTGCAAGGCGAATATTAATTAATTAATGCAGTTATATTCCTGTCATTGTTTACGTACGTGTTCATAAATGACGTCATTGATATCAGCAATTGCATTCGATTAGAATCAAATTGATCATACATTGAATGAGAAAATAAGAGGATTGATAATAAAAAAAAGAGATAAATTATTTATGCATTCTATTCTCTCTCACTACAAGTCTCAATTAATTAAGTAAATTTGTGAACTGAGTAATAACTCAGTATTAAAAACGGAATATATTTATGCAATATGAGTCTGTAATAAATAAATAAATCTAATTAATGTAGAAAAAATCTGAAAGTATAACGTCGTGTATTTTTAGATGTCTTCTATATTAATTAGATTTATTTACTCAAAAAATTTGAATGATTAACCGTTTCTTTTCTCAACGCAGCCTGTGAAAATTCGAAACTCAGGGATTATATGTATATTAATAATATGTATATTAATATATGTATATTAATAATATGTATATTAGGTACTTTCTTCTTTCTCTTTGTCCCAATGAGACAAAATCCACCTGAGATAAAAAAAAAGGATAGAATGTGAGAGAGAGAGAGAGAGAGAGAGAGAGAGAGAGAGAGAGAGAGAGAGAGAAGAGAGTAGTAGTAAGTTTAGTAGTTAATAACTACTACTACGTACGTATACGTTACGTACGTACGTACGTAACGTAAGTTAAGTTAGTTAAGTAACGTTA
>NW_012130099.1:1661987-1679707 GCF_000143395.1 Atta cephalotes | reverse complement strand
GTAGGAAGAGAGAGAGAGAGAGAGAGAGAGAGAGAGAGAGAGAGAGAGAGAAGGAAGAGTCTGAAATCTGATTTTGAAAATCTCAAGTTCCAAGATTTCGACTGCTCGAAAATGTTATGTAAATGTCCGAAGTGACTCAGGGATATTAGCTCAGTCTGAAAAGTTCATTAACTTTAATTGCATTATCATAAACATGTATGCTTGTTATCAAACAGTTTTGACGATCTAGTTGCCAATCGTCACCTCCAATTGACACGTAGAAATGGAGTCTTCAGCTTGTACTCAATGATCGCTAAAATTGTATGTAAACACAAACGCGGTTCATTAACGGTGCGCTGTATATATAGTTGAATAACTTATAATTTGTTGAATAACGGATCTGTGTACACATACAAACACAATTGACTCAGTTTGGCGGTGGATTGATAAATTCAATTAGAACCACACGAAACTGGTTTTTCGAGACGATTATAGTTAGTGCGTGATCGACAATAACACTTTGGGATGTTTCTTTTGAGTCAAGTATTTACGAGATTAATTGTCAACATGCAACTTCTCTTAGCGAATTATAGAATTTTGTGACCAGCAGAAATTTATCGCGTTGCCATTTAATGGGAAATACAATTATTGTAGCTATTAAAATTAAATATGGGATATTTAATTATAAGAAAACAGATTAGATTGAATTTTTTCGAGATATACAAAATATATAGTTATATCTTTAAAAAAGATGTGTTTTAAGAAATATGTGTTTTTAAAATGTTTATTTGGACATAATGAGATTTTATTCAGATTTTATTTAAGAAATTATTTTTGTTACTATTTTCATTTATTTTAAGATAACTCAGCAGAACAGAACAGTTTGTCTAAAATTTTTAATGGAGTATTTTATATGTTAACATCGGTGATTTTTGCTGGAGTTGCTTTCATATTCAACAACATGAACCAATACAGACTGCGATAATATTTACATTGATACAGTTAGTTAATATAATCATTTTCTTAGTCGTAATTAGGGCGTAGTTGCTTTCTTCGAGACAAAAATACAATTTAATATTGACATTCGTTTCTCGCTTTTTATAATTTTAAGTAATCATTTTAATTAATTAATTTTATGTTTTTAAGACTATTTTAATAAACTTTTTGCAAACTTTACTTTTTTATTTCTGTCTATTTTATGTTTAATTATAAAGTCTTCAAAGATAAGTGATATTCAATAAAAACTGATAACTGAGAGACTGATAATTGATTTTTCTAATTTAAATAACATGACGTTTTAATTTGTTGTTATTTGGTTATAATTGTATTGGTAAAATTTTCGTTCTTAGTAAAGAGAAGATGTGTGTTTGGGACAAGTTTATAAATTTATGCATGTTTTCTTCTTCTATGGATTTCTAATCCTCAAGGTCGCAATACAACGGTTTATGTATACATGTCACTGACATTGTGATGAAATCAGATAAAATTGACGACACTGTCACTATTGAAAATTACAGAAATTCACGTAGTGTCGTGAAGATCTAGTCTAGCCCCTTTTTCGTCACAAGCGTGCCCGTCAATCATTGAACTCATTATCTCCTTATCGAGACCTTTTCAAATAGATATATAATGTTCTTATCGCTAAGTCATCCTTGTGCTTCTAATCAGCTATAAGTAATCAATAACATTGATATTCCCCTTTTTTATTTTTTCTTCTTCGCTACAAACGCTATTGCATTTTTTTTGCTGACGCACAAAATCATCCAATTTTGTGAATTTTATTTAACTTTCTCTCTGTTTTATTCTCATATTGAGCTCTCTTAATCTTAATTTAATCGATATGGAAATGTTGTTCATATCGCCGCAAGACATTAGACGTGCTTCTTAAACTCTGTTACTTTCGAAATTGTCGAAATTGTATGGGCAATAAGAAATGTACTGCGTTTCTATCACTTTGCATTATTTCTTTCAGTATTGGTGCCAAGCAATGCCGAGCTCCTGGAGACTCTTCAGCTCCTTATCTCGACTACTTAAGTAGGCTATCAGAGATGCCATTAAGTGTACCGCTACGCGAGTTTGCATTGTCATAACGAATTGTTCGTTGGAATCCAAGGAGGTCCCAAAGTATTTGCGCGCGAGAGAAAGGGACGGAAAAAAAAAGGGATAAATGTCTCGCTGAAGTATCGTTTGGCAGAAGGAGTTATACAAGTAGTTATAGATATCCGTATAATAATCGTTAATTTAACACAGTGAATTTAAGTGGATATTGCAGCGATATTTTTTCATCGAATCTATATAGCTCGGTGATTCTATACTTTCTGAAAGAAAAATTAAATGCCCAGATGGCAAGAATTGGAAATTGTAAAATTTACGTAAAAGAAATATTATCAGGCATCAAAATCCGTTTTGACTACCAGCTTTCTTCGTCACCTATTTGTAGATACTCAGATATTTCTAATTTATAATATCTCTCTAATAATACAACTCTAGTAATACAACATGATTTAAAAATGATTTTATTTGACTATTACAAACTTCCGTTTAATCATCTTCATAAAATTTTATTATCTATTGTATTTATGATTCAATACTTTTTAAACGTCTGCACGAATATCTAACTTTAGAAATATGATATCTATGGCTCAATTCACTACTTATCATAGAGTTTCGAGAGTTCTGTTATAGAACGTTAATCATCCATATTATTTGTAAAATTCTATTATCCGTTATCTGCTGTGTATGGAATAACAGATTATTACAGAACTGCAATATTCGTTTTTTTGCGATACCCTTTACACATTACGTTTTCTCCGCGAGTTTTCGATCATGGATTCATGCAAAATGAATACTGCACTGAGAAAAAAAAATTGTTAACTTGACTAAATGCGTTTAGTTCGTAATGATTATTTAGTTCAAATATTTATATATTAGATTAACAAAATCTTGTAATTTAAAACTGTTATTTGTTTGAATTAACAAATATTTGCTTGACAGTCCGTGACCGCTACATTTAGTTGAATCAACTAATATTTGTTTGAAAACAGCAATATTTTTTTCTCAGTGTGAGAATCGGAGCAATCGGCTCGTTTCGTGTCTTCAGAACATTATCGGACGGTGGCCGTCTGATAATGCCACGACGATCGATCGGGCATCGATTCGTTCATCCGTCTGTTCCACTCGTCCTTCTGTCCGTTCGTCCTCGTAACGATATATCCTTGAGACTCGAGAGGAGAGGCGCCGTAGTTAGCGCGCTCGCGCTCTGTTTGTCGTGTAATAGTAATGATGTTTATCGATCCTGTTATCGAGGGTACATTCTCTTTCTCTCTTTCTCTATTCTTTTCTGCCTCCGTCGGGCTCGAGGACGCGGCTAGAGAGACGCAAATATACCGATGGGAGCCCTAATTCGTCTTGGCGGTACCCTTCCATGCGCTCGCGCTCGCGGCGCGATAAAGAGATACATTCACCTCTGCTCGCAGGTGTACAGAGACGTTCTACTGCGTTTATCTGTCGGCTGTGAGATTGCCAGGGTAATTAAAGCCATCGGAGCGTCGCCACCCGCGAGACCTTCGTGATTATTATCTTTATGACATTGCCGCTTGATTATGCAGCTATCGGTTATTTGCGAGACATCCGAAGGAGGGACAAGGAGTGGCTACGCTCTTCTCGAAGCAGGAAAATGTGAGCGAAGCTCGGAATTTGTAACATTTGTCTTTGGAATAAAATTGACATTCGTTACAGAATTAGGATACTTTTTCAGACTTTTTTTGCGATATTGCTTGCATGCATGACATGTTTATATTCTCGATAAAATTGGAAGATTCATGTAAACACTGATTTAAATGAATACTGAAATTGAAACGATTTTGGAATGGATCTTATAAGTTATGGACCTGTTGATCACATAACTGATGGTGTTAAGTGTCTAAAGTTGGTTTTCCGATATTTAAGTAGATAAGAACGTATAGAATTGAATTAAAACCAGTATTTACTTATCTTAGAACTTTAAAGAACCTCTACGCAGTTCCAAATATTAGAACTTCATAGATAATCAATTTTGTTTGCTTCAAATTTTTTCTGAAATGAGGAAAAAAAGAACTTTCTACTCATACAGCACAGACTTTCAAAAGACATCCAGAGGACTACCTCTATTGAGTTAATGGACTAAATTAGTAAGATAAAAAATCGAACCTGAAAATAAAATATTCAGTACTTTTCTTGTACTAATTTGTATCATTAAACATAATTTTATACTACGTGTTATTTCCTAAAAGTGCATATCCGAAGGAACTTAGAGCAACACTTGTTTCTTTTGCGTGTTTTCATTAGTAAAATTCCAGTATATCTTTCGATTATTCCCCAGTATGTTCCTTATTGCCGTCACAATACATTGCCTGTTTCTGTATAGGAACAACAAGTATAGGCTACAATTGGCAACATTCTGTTTCTTATGTTGTTTCATTGATATATCATGCGCATTATATGCTTTAGAAAACGTAATCTTTGTTGATCTGGTGGATACATTAAATTGCGGAAACGAATTGTTGTACTTAATAACTGAAACAAAACTAAAATATTCTTCCGAATTGAGTCCACTTAATAGAGAAATTGTTTCTATCAGCTGTTAAAAATCGTTTGTTTTCAGCACATAAGTAATAACAGACAGTAATAGACTGCTCCAACAAAAAGTTCCTCAATGTTCCTTTGGCAAACACCCCAATCGATGTCGATTCGATGTCGATTTCATTATCATTTCTGACTGGGACCTTAATACACACTTTAAGCGGCGTGCACAATGAGATTTTAAGGCGTAAAACTTAAAGTCTTAGACCCAATTTCACAACTCACGGCTAATTCTTAACCGAGGTTCAACTTATTCATTGTCTCTTTCCAATTCTAGAATAAGCCATAAGAAATATTTTCTTCACGTTTAATTTTGATTGATTTCTTATATCTTAAGACTTAAGATTTACGCCTTAAAATTTCATATAAATGTCGTTTTAAGAATATTAATTCTAAAACGTTTCTCAAGTAAAGTGTGCTATATAGGTGTTATATACGAATTATAAATTTTGATGCAGTGACGCAAATAAAAACGACGAGTAATACCGGAATAAAGTGGAAGATCACAGGGTTGATCTAGATCTTGAATAATCTAACGGCGTATGGAGGAAAGAGTATATTTGTTGCAACGTGACATAATGATCGGCAACAGCGGCGGCATCGGCATCAGAAAAGGAACGAGGGGAAAGGGAGAAAGCGAGAGAAACGAGATTGGAAACCGACAGCCAGGTCGTTGACATCGTTCCGTGATTTTCCTCGACGTTCACACAGATGCATCTCTTATGCACGTATGTGCACGCGTCGATTACGTGCCCACCCTTTGCAACTGGTGGTGGGAGATGAGGTCGGGAAGGGAAGGGGGGGGGGAGGGAGAAAAATCGAACCCCGTCGCCACCAGTTGCGTCCGCGATTGCAACTTCACCCCCACGCAATTATCTCGTCCTAGTAGTCTATAGGTGGTCTATAGATAGACCGTCCGACATTGCTCTGCTTCTCTCCCCCCGCATACTCCTGCACTCGTCTCATTTCTCTTTTTTTATCCCTCTTTCGCCCCGGTTCTCAGTATGTTTCATATCCTTTTTTTTTCCCTCCGAGTTTATCTCTCTCTTTCGTTCCTCGACGATGCATACGACGCCGACTTTTCGCGCCTGACGCGTAAATCGAGACTCGGTTTGTCAATGTTGCGTCGAGCGGTTTCTCGTAAATTTGACGAGGGATGGTTTTTGATCTCATCGGCGAGCGGACCGCAATGATTCTACTGATCGGTAGTATACTTTCTACAATTTCAGTGTTTTGGTTGAGCTACTTTCAAAGAGTAATGGGGAATTCGCTAAAATCTTGAAATTCAAGCAAATATGATTTTAGAAATGATCTAAAAATTAATTCTTCTCTAAAACTTGATGATGAGATTTGAAAGATTCGTAGTTTTGATGACTCTGAGGATTTATATAGTTGGACTTTTTTGAGGACTTGAAGATTTGTGATTTTGAGGATTTGTAGGTTTGTGGTTTGATAAATTTTATCCTCTCTCTGAGGATTTATGACAATCAGAATAATAGAATTTATAATTTTATATTTTACAAGATCTATCTTTACACCCATCTGTATGTCCCTTTCATTTATGCGTTTGTCTATACACTTTAGACCTGTTTAAAGTGCTGAAATTGAATCTTCATCTCACTTGAAAACTGTAACAGTGAAAGGCGATACTGGAATAATGAGATCTAATTTACAGGTAGCAATGCAGGCGGTGCGTCGTCAACGGTGACAACATCATCCATCTCGAGAAGCACCATAGGTAACCGTGCCCATTCCGCGACCAGGAGGACGGTTCCTAATCAGCAGTCACAGCAGCAACAAATCTCACAACAACAACAGCAGCAACAACAACCAAAACAATCCAGATTTTTATTATCCTCCTTCGGTGGTATAACTACGAGGAGTTCTGATGAGCACGGATCTAGGACCGGTACGACGCAAGACGACAATTCGAACGACTCCGGTCTTGGCTCTGAGGAACGTCAGCAGCACTTTAACAACATCACTGTTAGTATTCTTAATGATAAATAAAATTCTTCAAACTAAATAATTTCAATTAATCTCTTGTTTGTTTAGAATATGTATATAGTAATTATCTAAGTATTTATTATAACAGTTCAGTATATATCTATTGTGAAAATTCTAACATCTGTACTATAAAATTCCATTATCTTATGTAGAAGTTCTTAGAAGATTTCAGGGGCCCGTAAACTTGTTTTCGAATTTTGTATTTATAGGAAATCTTAAGAATATAATGGAAGCTACCTGAAAGAGCAACTTGAGTAACTTATCCGTTTGAAAATATTGATAAAATTTTCAAGATTCCGCAAGTTACTAATCGAATCTAATGCTTTTCGCTTCCGATATATTTCTCGTTTTGTTTTCTTTTTCTCTTTGCTGAAAGATGGAAAAGTGAAGAAGAAGAAGGAGGAAGAGTTGACGGGCCCCTCTTGTGGTCCGTGCGCTTTCCTCACTCTTACTACGATTACGGCACTGAGTCACCCTGTCGTTAGAAGCCAGATGAAGTTATTTAATGTGTTCACGAGGGTACGCGTGATCGTCATCAATATCGTCATCGGAGATCGCCGACCGCTCGAACGGTAGTTGAACCCAGCCGAGTTCTGATTCGTTAAATTAAGCACACAGACGCTCACGCACATACGGGGTGTTCCCGTTATACTGATCGTTCAGCTCTTTCCCATAGTATTGAGCGAAAAATGTGATGCTATATTTTAATATTTCACGTTGAGAACTCTTTATAATAATTCGATTTAACTTAATATGCATAAAAAATAATTTAATTCGAAACAAATGAAATTAATAAGAAAAATAATTTAGTTCGATTTTCAATTCAATTTAATAATCTTGATATTTTTATTGATTAAAAATTTACTAAAAAAAATAAAATAAAATAATGGAGTTATTATTACTAGTATATTAACCACTGCTAAATTTTGTGTGATACAACATTTCAGGTTTTAGCACTATCTTTCATCTGCTGATTGTTTAATTGTTAAATTAATTCGAAATTTTTCTTAGTGAATATTTATCATAAAATATCCAGTATATACATAGAATGATTAATTCTGTGATTATTTTATCAGCTCTGGAACAACGTTGGCGAGGAGGATTCGAAGAGAAGGAAAATGGATATTAAATTAGAGTCCGAGGACGCAAACTTTGCGTTTCCGGAAGTAGCCCCCGGAACCAGCCCCGACAATAAATCACCGACAGTCAGAACTACCGTCAATGGAATCGGTTTGGGAGGAATATCCGGCAATAGATCCGGAAACACTAATTCCATAGGTAGAGTTGTGGGAGTAACTAGACCTCGACCTGCCATGGGTGTTTTGTCCAAAAAGGCACCGATCACTCATCAGGGACCTGTTACTCTTATTTCGCAATTATGTACGTCTTTTAGATAAATGTAGAATAAGTGTTAAGCATGAATGTATTATACATTGTGGTAGAAACAAGTTCAACTCCAACTCTAAGACAGATTGTAGATACTGAATCATTTCTAGCGATTGTTTTAATTTTTTCGAGTCGTGAACTCTTGACTCTATAAACCTTTGGTCTTTAGATTACTTGGGTTTGTATCTTCAGATTCTTAAATTTTTTCCAGACAACTTGCATTCTAAAAGACTTCATGAAGTCTTCGTATAATTCTTTATGAAATCTTTATAACGTTTATAACGTTTTTTTCAGACATGCGTATTATCTGGATTAAAATTACGGATTCTCAAACATTTTGTCTTTTATCAAGAATAATTCCAATTTTGATTTCTCTTTTTAAATGAGATATTTGTTGAATATAATTTAATATTTTCAAGTATATTGTGTGTGCTGCTGATTGATGCAATTGTACAAAAATACTGCATCTTCTGCAACTTGTTTATCAATATTAATAAACAAAGTTGCAAAAGATGTGGTTTATTCAGTATCAACTGAAGTAATATCAACAAGAGTCTCGTGGACTTTATTGCATCTCATAAACTTAGTCGCTTCTCTTTAAAAGCTTTCGTTTGTCTTGCTAGGTAAACAATTCATTACTTTGATCGCAGAAGTCGCATTGACACCTTCAATGTTTTACAATAAGAGCAAACTCAGTGATGGATTTATTTCCGGCAAAATTGCTTATTTTATCTCTTTCACCACCGATAAGTTATCTTCTTCAGTTCGAGAGCTGACGCTTTCTTTTTTTCTTTCTCTTGCAGCGATAAGAAAAAAACATACGCGAAATTCTCTCGCGATACTTCTCTTTTTGATACCAAATATAGGTCAAACAAGTATATTCCATGCAGTAGTTACAAATCCACGATTGTTGGAGTAATGCGTTTTATCATAGATAATTGCGTAAAAATGATAATAAAAGTGTTTCTTGCGCGTTATTTTAAAAAAGTCAAATTGATTAATGGTGGATTCGTTGTGATTGATATAAGTTATTGCAAACTAATTTATCTAACAAAGTTAAAATTTTTAAATTTCGGATTTTTGTGATTTCTGTGTTCTAAATTAAGAAATAAGAATTATTGGAACTTTAAATACTTTCAAAGTTTTCATAGAAATTTTTTTTTAAATTCGTGCCAATTTTTTTAAAGTTTGAAATTTAACTATTTTAAATTTAAAATAATTTATTTTTTTATAGATAGAATCTTTATCTATTTTCTGGATCTCTTCCAAATCTGAAATAAGTCAAGAATCTGTTAATTTATTATGCGTCTAGTTTATTCTTGGGTTATTTCCAACGCTATAATATATCTATTTTCCTTTGGCATTCTTTCAACAGATCAACAGTAAACATTTTGCTATTCAAAGATCCCAGCAATCTAGCACTCTGTATTTACTCACCTGTTTTGTAAATTATTTCCTGACCTGTCTTACTTCCCAGATAAACCCACGCAGTATCCCGATCTAATATTGTTTACGATATTTTTTGATCTTCAGCCAACGTTTCTACTGACGGTAAAACTCAACTGCAGATCGTCTGTCAACCCGAACAACAGCATCGAGCTCGCTATCAGACGGAAGGTTCGCGAGGCGCGGTGAAAGACCGTAGCGGAAATGGTTTTCCCATCGTTCGACTGATCGGTTACGACAAACCGACGAGTCTACAAGTGTTTATCGGCACTGATCTTGGCCGAGTGGCACCCCACATGTTCTACCAGGCCTGTCGAGTAAGCGGCAAGAACTCGACACCCTGTGTCGAACGGAAGATCGATGGCACTATTGTAATAGAGATTGATATGGATCCGGCAAAAGATGTTACCTGCGACTGCGTTGGCATTCTTAAAGAGCGTAATGTTGACGTCGAGCATAGGTTTCCTCAAGAAGCCGGGCTGTTACAAGGAAGAAGCAAGAAAAAATCTACGCGGTGCCGCATGGTCTTCCGCACGACTATCAAGCACGCCGATGGAACTACAGAGACTCTACAAATCTGTTCCCAGCCGATAGTCTGCAGTGAGTTGACTGATACAATGGATATTTTATTTAGATACTTAGAAAGGCAGATAAGAGAATTGATTAACTTTGCGATCCGCATATATATTATATAGTTATATCACTTGACTGTAAACTACGGCTATAATAAAAATCAAGCCGCCATATTTTTATATCGTAAACTTGTCGTTTAATTATACTGTTTAATTCTTTGAAAAGCTACTTTCTAACAAAGTAACTTGTAAAAGATTGCTTTCTAAAAATTTTTTGAATCATTGAATTTAAATTAAAAAGTTGAAAATGAAGATTCGAACTTGATAAAAAACATTCACGATTTATTCAGTTTTCTTATAAAGTTTTGTATGTCGCAGCTCAACCACCTGGTATTCCGGAGATTTGCAAAAAGTCTCTGACGTCCTGTCCGTGCACGGGCGGTTTAGAACTCATCATACTCGGTAAGAATTTCCTGAAAGACACTCGAATAGTCTTTCAGTTGGACAACGACGATTTATCGAGTAGCTTGGAACCACATTGGGAATGCACTGTGCTACCGGACAAGGAGCACTTGCATCCAGTACACTTAGTATGCGTGATACCGCCTTATCGTAGGCAGGATTTAGCGCCTACAGAAACGGTCAGCGTCAAATTGTTCGCGGTATCGTCCGGAAAGACCAGCGAACCGCATACCTTTCTTTACACGGCTGCCTCTACTCCCCCACAGCCGTCCATAGGTAAAGTCGAGTCTATCTCACCTCCGCTAACAAACGGTGACACTAATCACTTGGCCACATCCTCCTCCGCGGTATCGTTAGCTACGGGTGTCGCATCCAGCAGTAAGTTTGATTATTAGATCCTAGATTTCTATATTTGTAGATCTAAATTAATTTTAAATCTACATTAGAATCCTGCATGTCTGGATATTTTAATTTTAAACTCTTATTTTTAACTCTTACATGTTTAAATATTATATCTTGAATTCTTCCATTTTTCTGTATCCTTAAATTTCTAAAATTTTTATTCTAACTTTAGGTTTTTTAAATTTCTAGAAGATTTTGACATTTTGAGAGACTAACTGAACATGATGTATTTTATATTTATCAGGTCTGTTAACGCCAACAGCTGCGGGAGCTGCAAATTTCTTATCGAATGCACCAGCTCAGGCGCAACAAAACACCTCTTCGGAGACTTTGAAAAGCGACCCCAGCCCACCACCAACGGGAACAGCCCAAGTGACTCCCGTGATGTTGTGGGCCTCACAATCCTCAAACTCACCTTCCGATGTCATGATGCCACCCCCAGTGCTCGTAGCAAACCCCCTAATGAATCGACGATCCTCGTCTAATCTTCAGCTGATCCTGCCAGATAACTTAAAAACAGAAGTGCTGGATGAAAACAGTCAAAATAGTATGCTAAGCGAAAATAGCATGCAAAGCATTCCGACTCCGACAACGGCCACAAACGGACCGACATCGGTCACCTCTCCTCTTCAACAGTTGGTTAACGAGAACTCTAGAGAAGCTGCAACTTCGCAAACTGATATTATCCGGACTGTTGCCGTTGCGACGGCTAATAACAGCCCTGTACAAGAGACTGTAAATGGTCTTCTCGGAGTAGTGGATCTGATACGTACTCAGCATCCTCTGTCAATGGTGACTGCACATCATCCAACTTCGTTTGGAGGTGAGTAACAAATCTTTGATTTGATTGAATAAAATTAAATCAAACATTCGGTAAATTCAGTTACTAAAATCTTGATTACTATTATTTTCAAATTTTAAATTAAATTTTAAATAATTTTAGTTCTCTTAAAATAGACATTTCTTAATTGTCTATTGTAGGCATGCATGAATCAAATCAAGTTCAAGTTCTTAGTCCTCATTGCCTTAAGGACACAAATAGTGTCTTATCAACGGACAATAGCTCCAATGGAGCTGCCCTTCAAGGTGCAGGTGTAGTCGATCTTCGGATGAAACATCATCATCATCCCGAATTCGGCACATTATCGAGTTTTCCTGGTGCTTCCGGGACGCAGCCATTATCAGCAGCAAACAGTCATGTGGTGGAGAAGTACCTGAATCACATGGAATCCTCGGTTGGCACCACCGAGGAATCAGATAATCCAGAAAATGAGTTCGCTATGCAACAGCAACGAGCTTCTATCATTTCGGGAAGCAGCCAACAGTCGGCGGCTCCCCCGGGAATTTTAGCCAATACAGGTATAATTGCAAATGATAGATGTAATATATAATTAAAAGCTTTATTTATATAGGCATAATCTCTTTTTACTTTATTATGAATTTAAATTTTTTTACTGAAAATTTTGCAAATTATATATAATTTAAAAAATGCAGAAGTTTATCTTGTGTAATACATATAAAAATAGAACATTGTGACGGTATTCTCTTTAGGACAAACATCTGTAAAGTTGGATGCTTTAGTAAACTCTGCGGCTGAACAGATGGTCTCTCCGTTGCATTCGGTAAATTCCAATCCCACTGCAATGTTGAGCCATGTGGCAGCAGAACATGAAACAATGGGTAGCGCTCAACAGACTAGAAATAGTCCACCGATTCCGGTGAAGACAATGCTGCTGGAAGCGCTGATTCCGTCGCAGACGGTACAGCCATTAGCAGAAATTGCGGGTACAACATCGGTAGCACCTGCGACGACAGTAGAACAACCAGGAGATAATCTCCTGACTACTATTAACGCTGCACTATTACCGCCATTACCAGAAACACAAGTCACCGCAGCAACTGCCACACCCAATTCTACGGTATTTCTTATCCAAAAACAAAACAGATATAAATGGTTGAACAAAAAAGTTAGTAGCAAAAACAAAATTTAAAATTAAAGCTTAGAAAATAAAAATCTACAATTTTAGAATAAAATTTTCCAGTTAGAATGAAAATTTCTTTTAATGCAAATAAATATAACATATTCTTTCTGTTTTTTTTTCCAGGTTTCTGGTAATGCGATACCAGCAGTTGCAGCAGAGCGTATGCAACAGCAGATTCAAGTACTCACGCAACAAGAGGTAGCTGTGATGCAGCAACAGGTACAACAAGTAGAGCAAGTAGTAGCGCAAGCGCAGCAGCAAGTTGAACAAGTTGTTGCGCAAGCGCAGCAACAGGCGGTCCAAGTAGTGCACCAGGCTCAGCAACAGGTAGTTCAGCAAGTGGTGCAGCATGCTCAAGTAGTGCAGCAAGCGGTACAACAAGTACAAGCTGTGCAGCAAGTTCAAGCGGCTCAGGTGGTGCAACAAGCAGTGCAGCAGGCGACTGAAGAAGTTGTACAACAAGCAGTGCAGCAAGCAACGCAAGAAGTGGTGCAGCAGGTTGGTAATTTTATCGTACATTTAATTTATAATAAATAGACATATAGAAATAAATGCAAACTTTTAAATATATGTATATTTTTTTTCTTTCAAAATCAAAAAACACAAAATTTTTATAATTCTAGATTTAAAAAAAACGTTATTGTTTTTCTTTCTTTTTATTAGTTATTAAAAATTATGATTCCAAATTAGAGCAATTAATGTCAAATTACAGCAATTAATGTCAAATAAAAAATTGTTTAGGTGCAAGCAGTGCAGCAAGCTGTCCAACAGGCTCAAGCAGCCCAAGCTATGCAGCAGGCTGTTCAGCAAGACATCGGTTCCATGTTGAATCAGCCCGCGGGTTTTGTGGCCGAAGCTAGCTCTGCTTTAGCTAGTGGAGCTGCTCAGGAACCCTCTCAACAGCGTTTGACCAACGCAGCGGAACAAGCTATTAACAGTGTCATCACTAACGCCACAAAGGATATTATCAATAATCGGCCGATCTCGACAACTACCGCTCACGCAATCATCGCCACAAAGAAAATTCTAAACAGCGTGGCGACTCAAAGCGCGCAATTGATGAATAATGCGATGGAGGGAATCCTACCAAAATCTCCCTCGGCACAAAACAACATCATCGAACAAGTTGCCAGCAAATCACCACCAGTCGCACTCCCAGTCACTTCAAATCGCCAAACTGTAAACACTCCGATTCCCAACTCTGCCCCGAGTACCTCAACTAGTAGGAAGACGGAGGATGGAATGCTGCCTCAAGAACTCACCTCCATGTCGGAACATGATCTTCTAAGCTACATCAATCCCAACTGTTTCGAGCAGCTTCCGCAAAGCGGATTCCTCTTGTAGTACTATTGCGTTTCGCAACAAAGACAAAGAGGATGATTTTCTTCAACGAATTTATTTCTGAATGAAAGTTTAAAGAACTGCCTTCCGTGTCCTGCATTTGGTGCTAAACATAGACGGTTGGTTTTAAATTTCACTTGCCTTACATTGAAGAGTGTTTCAAATATTACATGGAGCTTATGGACTAGACCGTAATTAGCTAAATGTGGGATACAAAAATTCAAGAACGTTTGAACAATTAAAACGTTTTATAAGTGAATATAAGGCGGGCATTCAAATTTAAATTATTATTTAAATCGTGCGTTCAAATAAGATAAAATAAATAATGCAAATAATGCATGCGGTAAGGTCCTGAAATATGTACTTTTTTGAAAAAATTGATAGACTTACTGCGAAGTTCGATAGAAGTGAATATAAGATCATTTTAAGAGTTGCTTAAAATTCCTTTAAAAATCGAGATAAATGTACACTATTAAAAATGTCATGAAATTTAATGTATTTTCAACTGAAAAGTATTTGTGTACATGAAATTTAGTATACTTTTCATAAAATTTTACGAAATACAGTACAGCAAAAATATAAGTATGCAAATAGCTTATGGGCGAAGAAGTTTATCCAAGTGTGAAACTATAATAATTAAATTTTTTTTATCAAGAAATAAAATTCATATGAAATATGTATAGCAAAAGCACAGTATGGAAATGTTGGATATAAGCATTTATAAATGGAGTTAAAAATTAAAGGACAACAATGCTTCGAGAACATATCGCATTCCCGCCGCTTAAGAACATCAATAACAATACACGTAGATGAACTTTTTCGCTCATATTTGTCGCTTTTACTGAACTTTGCGCAGGTTTATCGATTTTTTTCAAGAAAGTACTTACACATTTCGAAGGATCATGTGATGCGGACTGCACTCCCGTCTCATTTTTTGGCCGCGTAATTTAAATTAGAATTTAAATTTGAGCCCTTCGTATGTCTTTTAAACCTTGTGTTGTTTTGACTTATTATTGTGCAGGATTAATCTCAACTCGGATTGCAAGGTCGTTATTTTATTCCGATATTGACGATTCTGTGCCACATTTGTGATGTGAAATCTTTTATAAAAAGGGAAAAATAGAAGTGCAGTAAATGCAAAACTTTGGGTCTGAGCACATTTGTCTTTAGTTGAACATATTCTCTTCGGAGTTATCTTAATTTTGGGATTTTAAAGATCTCAATTTCCGATATTCTAATCTTAATTCTTTCGATATGGCAGAGTCCAGCTGAACAGCGTTTCTAAACGAATGTTTAGTAGCATATAACAGCATATAACTACTGCAATATGTACCCTAGAGAATTTCGTGCATTTTTGAAGACGTAAGAATGTTTTCATATATTTTTCAGAATTCATCATCCTTCCCAAAAAGTTAATAATTGATTTTGTACTATAATAAGACTACTATGTTTATGAGACATTTCGCTATTTAAAGCAAATTTCTTAATGACCCAAAGTTTTCAGAGATATTTCCTGATCGTTCTGTGATTCACGGTGAGGAAATGCCGTAAGTCCACAGCAGTAGATCATCTTAGATCGAGAACTATTAATATTTAAGTATAAGACGGGCGCACGAGAAAGCGCGACAAATTCAGATGTTCTTCTCTTTCACACATCTTTTCTTTCTTTGTATGTTTTTTTCTATGAATTGTCAATCTTTCTTGGCGATTCGTTATTTATCTTCAATGATATACGCGACTAGGTATGTTGCATATTATCTTGTGCTTTATTTTGGTCTAATTAAATTCTTTTTATTTGCAGGAATTCACCAAGTGAATAATGCAAATGAGAGAAATATGATGTAAATGTTCAGATAATTAATTAATCCTTAAACGTCGCGTTTTAAAATTATCCAATTCTATGTGAATCCCACATACAATTGGGAGATCCAACAGCGTGGTTTTAGAGTTAATTAATATTACTAGTTTAATATTGACAAAAGAAATTAAGAACTTAATGGAAGGATAGTGAAGAAGAAAAATCCGGCCAAGTTTCCAGTTTTCATTTCTCGAATCTTGGAATCTTGTCTTGCGTTTTGCAAAGTTAAAAAATGCCGGAAATATAAACGCGTAATTATATGAATCATTATTGTTTACGCTGTTGTGATTATTATTGACTTGATTTCATTGCGAAAGAATGGATCATCTCGTCGTGGCCTTCATATGTCTCAAGTATATATTTCATATATTTAGAATATGTATATTGTTTGATAATTGAAGTTATTTTGTTTTCTTCTCTTTTTTGTTATCTAGTATATTGATAATGATAATAGAGTTATGTGAATGCGTTAATGTTCATTATTTTCATAGAGGAATAAAAAACGGGGAATGAAAGAGAGAGAGTGAGAGATTATGTTGCATGTTAAAGTAGTATATATACATATATATATATAAATATATATATAAATATATATATATTTTTTACGTTTATCCAAAGAGAGAGTAGAGAGCGGGCTAAATATTACAAAGTGAGCTTATTAAGGACATGTACGTCCATATAATTATATATATTGGATATAACTAAAGTGCGCTAAGTTGCCAAGCTCTTTAATTTAACAGTGATTATATTTTCTTTCTATATTTTAGATTCCCTATATAAATCAGAATACAAATCATGTAACTTTTAATTCTTCACTCATTTTGATTCTACATGAACTTTTTCATGAATCACGAAACAATTACACGAATCGGTTAAAATTTTTAAATATCAAAAGAAAGAATAACATAATTACGTCGAGTTCACATGATAAAACTTTTTTGGGTCTCTAAAGGAAAATTACATGATCGTGTCTGGATTCTTAATTTTCGGATTTAAGCTCAACGATGATTATCAAATCTATAAATTAGATTTCTTAAGTCTTGAAATTGTTGAACTTTCGAAGTCTTATAGAACATGTCTTATTTTTAATGTTCCTAATTTTAATATTTTTATTTTTAATTTGTAATTTTTATTTTCGTTCTCTCAGGATTATAGACCCCTCCAAAAAATCCTAGGAATACTGTATTATTATTGAATTTCATGTATTGTACTGAATTTCTGATTACATATTGTTGATCTCCTGTATTCCTAGATATTAAAAAAATGATTGATTTGAGCTTTCATATTTCGCACTTTAGCGATATCTCTTGTACGTATATCGCCACATCGAATTTTTCGGGGTAATTCCCCACATGTTCAAGACGAGGGGTGCTAATATTCGCCAAGATTATGTAGCTAATAGAAGAAAGAGAGATAGAGAGAAAGAGAGATTTTATAATGAAAAATGTAACGAAACATTTATTGTCGCGACAGCAACATGTCTTTTTAACCAAATATATGCATACATATATATATATATATATATATATATATATATATATATATACTATATATATATATATTATTATTATTACGTACGTAGTATGTGTCGTACGTCGTCGCGACGACGAGAGTATTAAGTTAGTACGTCGTACCTACCTACGTAGGTAAGTAACGTAAGTGTTA
>NW_012130099.1:1647878-1661967 GCF_000143395.1 Atta cephalotes | reverse complement strand
TAAAAGTAAAGTAAACGTAAACTAACTTAATTTAGTTCGTACGTACAGACAACAATATTACGTTTTAACCTTAAACTTAATATAGTCATACATATATATATATATATATATATATATATATATATATATATACATACATATATATATATTTTATATTGACCGTTGTAATGTGTCCGTAGCTGCACGCGATGATTAATGATTCGCCTCAACTGGGAAGAAAACTGTGTATCACTTGCGGTATGTATCTCGTGAAATTGTCGTAAACGTGTGCTCTTCTCGTTATACGCACGTCATTGATAACAAATACCAGCCTAACTTCGACAGAAATTCGTAACAATGTATTCATTATTTACTCCTGTAAGTTGAATAAATGTTTCACAACGGTATTCTCGCGCATTCCATAAAATTTCTTTGTCTTGATTAAGGTTCTTATAATTTCAATAAAAATTTAATTTCGATTTATATATATATATATATATATACATACATACATATATATTATATAATCGTAATTAAATCTACATTAAAATATATTTTATTAATATATTTAAATTATATTTATATATTTATATACATAAATACAATTAAGATTTCTTTTCAGAATTAACATTTTATATAATAAGTTTTCAATTAAAATTTTATTTCGGCTCCTTAAGCGAAACTCGAACTCGGACGATATCACTAGAGGTGCTGTTTTTCAAACGCATCGAAAGCTCTACGTATCAAAGTAGCGCATTCCTTTTATCTAAGCCGAAATGCTGACAACCCTCTTATCGATTATTTTGATCGCCATTTCACTTTGTTGTAGTCCAATAAGCACTTATTGATATAGAGTGTGATTAGCAAATCTAAAAAGTGGAGGACCTATACGCTATTTTGTTATCTAGAACTTTAAGCGCATCAATTTGTCTTCATATATAATATCTTACGCACCTGTGATACATGCAGTTGTACGTTCGTCAATTTTCGTATAACAAATTCGTTATGATAAAATAAAAATTTAAATCTATTTCTAACAACTTGACGTTATTTGTTTATGCGAACTATGTGTTTGTAAATTACTATTTGGGGAAAAAATTTCGTATTTTTTAATTCAAAATTGTATATACAATATTGTCAAAAATGAATGAAATTTAAATTTAAAAAAAGATTTTAAAGTTTGAAATATCTACTTTCAAAAGATTACTATATTTTTTAGTTTTTATAAGTTTGGTAACTTTTATATTTAAAAAACTACAAACTGAAAAAAATGAAAAATTTTCTTTTCATTTTGGGGATCTGTTATATGCCCAAAAAAATTCACCAAAATTTTCGACTACCCATCGTGAAAGCTTGAAGCTTTCTCTACAAAATCATTTTTTTAAATGTTCTTATGATTTTTTGTTCTCGAATTATTCGCAAATTAAGGAGCATTCTGACTTCGATTGTTCATAATTCCGATAAAAATCATCATACTGCAACTTAAAAAACAGATTCTTAAAACTGAAACTTTGTTCTAGCGAATGATATAATTGTAACGAAAATTTCGCAACAAATGGAAAACTTTTGCAAAAAATTTTTTTTAAATATGAAGAAACTTCTTCCTCGGCTTAATATTTCATAAGTATAGGTTATAAAACTTTCGTATCAAGCAAATATTGTCACGAGTTGACAGCTTGAAACGTTATGTTACATTAAGAAATGGTAAAAATATATCAATTTCGAAATTTTTGATCGTTCTCGACCAAAAATTCCATTTCACAAACACATATTAGCGCGTATACTTTAATCCTAGAAAAAGATTTTCGAATCTGTGAAAGAGAAAAAAGTATTTGTTATACAAAAATTCTTCATGGTACATCTATCTACATTTTGCCTCTAATTCTCCGCCAGCCATCTTCTTCTTGCAACACTTTCCCCTCTTTCTCTAACTTACGAAGATGATGTCCCACAGTAAATGCTGCAGCTAGCCACAATTTTTCTGGAGTATCCTGTGCAAATATTTTTTAATTTCAATTAATTTCTTTAGAAAAACAAATTAATTACATGCACAAGTAATTAATTTATAGTATCATTTACCTTATATATCAGCTTAACAATATCCATCTCTGTCATCGATTTATCATTTCCCTGTTGTTGCAACATCTGTAAAATGTCCTTCTCTCTCTGCTGCCTGTGCTTAATGTAATACTGTATATGTGGCAGAGGATCATTAAGAACTGGCCCATGACCCGGATAAATTATCTTGGGTTGCAACTCCAGGATTTTATTTAGCGACAACATGTAATCGTGGAGATCTTCGAAGACTGTTGTGCTTTCCCCAAGGATGCAATCCCCACTGAACAAAATATTCTCATCCTGCAGCAGCAAACATGCATGATCGCTGGTATGTCCTGGCATGTATTTTACTTGAAGCTTTGCTCCTTCGACCTCCACAACTTGATCGTTCTTCAGAGGTTTCCATTGAATTGATTTCTCATCATTCGAGCTGTTTGTGTCATTCGGCGATCGTGGAAATTTCCACACGATTGGCTGCTTTTCCATGGGAAATAATTTTTTTAGTAAGTTTCGCACAGGCTCCACTCCTCCAATGTGATCGTGATGCCAATGTGTGACCACCAAATGTTCAATAGTCGCATTCTCTTCGTTTAATACACTGTCCAGGAGTTTTATATAATCATTGGCTGTTTTTGCTTCTCCAGAATCGATTAGCACACGTCTATAATAACAAATCGTTGAAAAAAATTATTTGCATCATTGAATTGCATCGGAGAATAGCGCATTCAGTTTTTAAAATTATCTCAAATGATTTTAATAAATTATATATTATACATATTATAATAACTTATTGTAAATTATTATAATGTATATAATATAGTATATATAATTTAAAATAAAGATAATTTAAACTTTATAACAATTTGTAATACAATTTATAATAAATTATTACAAATTATTATATACTTAAGAATCTTTATTTTTTTTAGACCATATGTGAGAATTCAATCAATACCAGAAATTTAAAATGCCTATTAATTAATTATTAATATAAGTTTAAATTATTTAAAGCAATGAAGATCCAGCTTCGACCGTAATAGGCATTTTAAATTTCTATTATATACTTATTATAAATATGTACTTCATTTATTGCTTTTCCATGCGATTTTCGTAAGATTAAAAAATATTAGAAGAGATATAACAATAGCTTAATGATAAGAGCGATTATTCTAATAATATAAGGACATTATTTGCTAAAAGAAATATTGAAGAATTTATGTAATGCGTTATTTTTTAATAATTTATTTATTGTTTTATTATTACACCCTCAGTTTTCAAAGTATAGCTTATTATAATCATTAGTAATATGATTGAAAATTATTGTAACTCCTTCTTAGATATTTTTTAACTTTATTAACCGTTCAAACATAACATAAATCAAGAACAATGAGATACGTTTAATAAAAAAAAAGTGCACAAGAACGAAGATAATCGATTCTCGTAGTTCTTCAAATAATAAAACAATTTAATATAAACGGAAAGCGTATTTTTAAAAAATCTTCTTAATGAAAAAATCGTCTAAAAAATCTTCTTAATGTTCTCAAGAAAGTTTGTTGAACGGTATATTCGAAAACGATGTTTTCATCCTTTTTTTTTGTAAATAAAACAAAATATATTATTTTACTCTTAAGATTTTAAAAATAGCGCGCTATTTAGCGCATGCGTATATAACGGGTGTAAAACCTAACCTAAGAAAACAATGCATGTTTATTTATTTTTTTAAATTCCTCTGATTTTTGAACGCAGCAGCAATTTTAATCACGATACTTTCCCTTACATATCAGAACATTATTTTTCAAAGTTTCACATAAATTTCAAATTTGTTTATTCGATGTTAGTACGATTGACGTATTTTTTTAACCTAAGTCTTTATGTTAAACATTTTTCTCGATCTTCACTTAATGTTATCTAAAAATATCGCAATTTCGAAATTAAAGAAGAAATTCCGTTGTTAAAGAAAACGTTTACAATTTAATTCCAGTTTACAATTTAATTCGATATTCTCTTTGTGTTGTCAAACAGTAAATTACTTTCAATGTCTTTCAAACGCACTTCATAAAAATAGAGTTTATCACCTGCGTCCAGTGCCTACGAGGTAAGTGTTTGTGCCCTGCAACGTCATCGGACCAGGATTGCATCCCAGGATTCGAATTACTTTGCTGGAAAGCCTTGCGATTGGCGGCAGATTCGTCAAGGACGTCATAATTACTTCGCTTGATGTGCGATGTTCATCAGGAAAAGCAAAGAGAGTAGGCACACTTTGGATCTCTGTTCATGTTCTCACATATTGCATATTCATTATTATCTTTTTTTAGTATGGGCAGTGTGAACTACGAAAGATTATTCTCTACACTTTTTGTACTTATAGCAATTTAAGTTCCAGACATAATGCGAAGGAATAGCGATAACGATAGAACACGATTTCAACTTATCAAAAATCAAATATACTGGAATATACTATATTAACTATATAAATATAGTTTCTGATAGAAATCGTGTTATTTTTATTGCTATCACTATTCCTTCGTATTGTGTGTGGGGCTTTACATTCTCTTTGGATATAATCTTGTAGACACACAGAATACAACACAGAATATTTATAATAAATATAAATATTTCTGTTAAATATTTCTTATTTGAATTATATGTAATGTCTTATTATAAGTATTTCCGTAGCATTTACTATAAAATTTACAATAAATATTTCATAATATTTATAATAAATATTTTTATTATGCAATCTAAGAACATAAAAATATATACAAAATATTTAAAATAAGCTTTATAAATATTTTGTAAATATTTTATAAATTTTATGGTTGCTGGGACACACATATATATATATATATATATATATATATTATTTTTTTTAAGTTTCTATATTTTCTGTATTCACTGTCAATGTTGAAAATTTATAGTGCATATAACGTATGTTAAATTTTTAGTACTGACAATATAAAATATATAGATCGAGTCTATTATCTGTTTTTTGTCATATTTACATCGAATCTTTTCCAAGTAACACTTAATAAATTCAAGAGCGTCTTGACTGAGACTTAAAGAAAATTCACTGAATTATGTCATCAATTACGTCACTGTGATACGTCATTGTGTTTACATATTATTTGAAGTGAAATATAGGGTGTCTAAAAATTCGCGTTTCAAAATATTAGGTGTAATAAAAAGAAATCCATTATTTTTCCATTCACTTTCATGCAGAAATAATGGATTTCTTTTTATTACACCTAATATTATAGTAAAAAAGTTCTCGAAAAAATTAAGTAAAAAATTATTTGTAAATTTTAATTTTAAGCAGTAATTTTTTAAATAATGAAAGGTTTAGATATGGCCAATTACAGACTATGTTTAGATGATCATTTATAAGTTGACGGTATATTCACTTCAATGCATTCACTAATACTTACAGATTATTTTGAATGTTGTCTGCAATTGCCCTGATAGAAATTTTTTATTAAAATTATGTAATAAATAATAACAAAATATTACTGAATTGCATATTGAAATCTGTATCAATATTGATCCATTTAGTATTTTTTTCTTTTTTATTAAGATTTCATTAACAAATCGATACATATGTTTCATGATTTTCATCTTTAAATTTGTATCAAATAATTAACTTGTTAATAAAAAACTGTAACAAATATTATCCGTCATATATTAAATTCTACATATTCCTAAAACTTTCCAATTAAAATTTGATTTAACTTTCTAAGCTGTAAATCTTTTCCAACTGATTAATTATTATATAAATGAAAATTGGAAAAAATATTATATATAATTGAGTTATTTTGAATTATCAAAGTGTAACTATATTCGAATACATAAAATACTTCAAATAAAAACAGATTTAAATTAATTAAAATTAAAAAAATTTAATTAAATAAAATGTACTTACCTTTTCCAAGTGATCTCGCCAACAGTCCGTAACGGAATGTTAGTCATTGTTAGATGCAAGATTAATATCCACAATCTTCTTAATCCAATGTAAGATCGCTTGAGACTCCAGAGATGGCGCTTTGTGGTCTATCGAATTCGAACAATTGTCATACGTGTGATTCGCATGCTGGCAAGTAATGATTCAGTGCGCAGAAGCTGACAAAAGCCACGAAGTGTCGATTAAACTTGGATTGTACACGTGTTCCACTTCGTGAACTTTATAGTCCGCGAATTGTTTTGGAAATCGTAAATTGCAAATGAAATTCCATATTTGTCTTCTTAAAAAAAAAACGCATCCTTTCCAAAAATATGTAAATCCAAAAACATGCATGTTATTTTAGAAGTGGCAGAAACTGAAAAATATTAATATTTGCAAAATATTAGTTTACATCATTCTAAGGGCAGCCCGTTTCGACATCGATCGCGACATTCAAGTCAGTGAATGATTTTGATGTGGAATTCTTTGTCGCGATTGCACTGGATTTCACGCGCTTTACCTTGCCACGAGAAAACAATGCGGCATATCGCAATGCGACATGGGGCCGTTAATATCCTTATACGTGAATTAGATTAAACACTTATCAAGCTTATATACATAGAAAATGTATATACGCGCTTTAAACACATAATTTTATACTCTCTACATTTTTTAAAGTGACATCTCACTTCAAAAGAGTTAAAATATTGCCACTTAAGAAAAATTTACACTCCTGAATAAGAATGACAGATTTTTACTCTTTCCTTCAAGTTAGATTTCACATTTTTGGACTGATATTTTTTATACAAAAATGCAAAACTCTTAAACAGGAATGTTTAAAGAAAAAATATGTTTTAATATTTTAAAGTTGATATTCCAAAACACAAAAGATAAAATAGTTTAAATGTCGATTGTTTAAAAAGTTCAGTTTTTAAGTAATCTGAAAATGACATTTTTTTTACAGTGCATAAATAGGTATAAATTGAGCGTTTGTTGTCATTTTAAACAATTTTATCATTGATTTTGCATTTTATCATTGATATTGCATTAGAAAAACTAATTAGAAAAAAATATTTTTGAATTTTTATTTGAATACTTTTTATTTTCATTCTTTCATTTATTACATTCTTTGAATATAATTATTTGTAATATTTTGCACAAAAAAAATTGTTTTATTTTCAATTTTTTTATGAAATTTTTGCAATATAAATGAAAATCAATTAAAGATTAAAAAAAATACAAATTTTTCAGCTGCAAAAAATTACACTCTATACAATAAATCTTTCATGACCTAAGTGAATTTTTAAAACATTTTCGAAGGATACGAAGAGAACGAGAGCCGACAAGACATAAAACTTGTTTTCTAAATGCCAAAATTTTTTTAGGAAAAGAATATAAATCAGTTTAATCAGATGTTTAAATATTTTAAGAAAAAACGATGGAGATATGAATAACGCATCGTATATATTAAGGGTTGATAAGGATATTATTAATTAAATATTTGATTATAATTAAATGCTATTTATTCAATTATTAAGCAATTTTATTTGTCTAATTATTATTAAACAAATAATATTTTATTAAAGTAAAAGTATGTTTTGTTTTATTATTACTATAATTGAATTTAGATTATTTTCAATTAATCTGTTATTAGTTAATGCTATTAATACAACATAATTTTTTTTATGTGCAGAGAGATCTATCTATGTAACGTTACCATTTATAGTTTTGCTTTATGCAATCCCCTCGTGTGTCAAGAAAAATTTCACAAGAAGTTCTGACGTTCTTCTTCTGATAAACGGGCTGACCTATGCATATGTATATGTATACGTATCCAATCGGAATTAATTCTTAATTATTTAATGACTAACTAATAAATAAAGCGCTAAAAATACAAATAAGATCAGTAATGTGACATTAGTTTCGAGTAAAATAAATTTAAAATTATTGTGGTGAAGAAAATAAGCATATATGTGACTAATGATGAAGTAACAGTGAAAATCCTTGTATGCTAAAAAACAAATCGCAAATAAATATTACATGTGACGTTTTCCAATTTCTTCGATATTTATTAGTTATGAAAAGATTTGAATGAAGTAATGATCCAAAATATACATTTCTGTAAAAGATATTTTATTAATTGTAAAAAATAAAATAAATAGTATAAATTTATTACTGAATTGAATAAAATAAATGATTTATTTGCTAGAAATAAAATTTCATTTTGTTATATTTAAATAAAAATTCATTTTAATAAAATAAACATTATGCCACAGATAATTTTTTGTATATCTTTTTCTCAATCAATAATATATAGCTTATTTGCTGTGTAATTATTTTTTCTCAATAATTGGTTGAAATTTTTCCAAAACTGAACGTATACATCGCATACCTAACTTCAAAATTATTTTTTATTTTAGCATGAGACACCATAGCTAATAATAATCTCTTCTAAAGAAACTTCTTCTAAAAAAAGACTGCTTTAAACATGAACAAAAATGGGACAAAGTTCAACAAAACAATGAATCATTTATAAATTATAGAATATTATAGAAGATTAAAGTGAACTTTCAAATTAAAGTTCGATTTTTATTCCTACGTCATCGTAATGCGATTTCGGTTTTATGTGTTAAATACGCTACATTGACCTACTAACATACTATATTTATCTATGGACCAGCCATCGATTTTTCCTCTCCCTCATCTCTCCTTCCAATCAAAGCGACCCTAAAAATCACCCTGACGCACACAGTCCACCTTCGCCCTGTTAAATAGTGGTCGTTTGCGTCTCGCAAGTCGCGAACAGACGTCGACATCTAAAGAGCGTTAATCGTCTCGTAAATTATTTATTGCGACACCATGTCAACGGAAACGCGCGTGACTGCACGAGCGCGCCTCAATGAAACGCACAGGATTTTCAGCGCTCAAAGTTGAAGTCGTCGATAATCGCAACAAAAATAGAAAAAAAATAGAAACCATAGGTATATATTGAATGTATCCAAAAATATATAACGCGACAAAAATGTTAAGCAGTCCAAAACGCAATGAGTAATCATCGATAATTTGCAGAAAATTGAAAAAGGAGCATTCATTTTTCGCGCGCCATTTTATTTCGCTCGCATTTCGAATTTCGATATCATACTGCGCAACAAGACTTTTTATCTTACTTATTAGTTATCTTTCTATATTTATACGATTTCTCGCAAACTGGATTGATTAAGAATTAAATTGACTGAGAATTGATTCCAAGCATCAGTATCTTATATGGGTAGTATTTAATTTACTCCATTATTATATTTAATTTTTATGAAATGAAGCCTCAGTATTTTTTGCGATTTTAAATTTAGGCATGATAAATTTATATGCAAAATAGAATATATCTATAGAAATTGGATATACACGATTCATAAAAAATTTACCAATAATTCTTATAAAGATGTAAAATGACACAATAATTTATGAAATGTGTTCGCAAAATTTTATTATGAAATAAGAATGATAAATATATATACAAATGACAGATAATAATTTTAATTTTTTGCACATATTACAATTAAATGTTACGATATAAGACAGACACGTTCATATAATGTATTGTATTCATATAATCTATTGTATTTAATGTACTGAATTCAATCTGCGCACTTTATGTGCTTTGGGCATAAATCTTGTACGCTAAAAATGTTGTATATCTCACAAATAGCTGGACATACAAGTTGGGCATGTATTTGAAATATTTTTATTTAAAACATAGTATTGCCAATACAAATGTATTTTGTATTTCACTGGAGTATGTATTTATTTAGATTTGTATTTAAGCGTAAAAGTATTATATACTTTGTATTTAAAAAGGTAGAAAATATTTTGTATTTTTTAATTCAAATAATGAGATTGATTGTTATAATCTTAGTATTTGAAATATAAAATACAAAATACTTTTATATGCTCCAATTAGAAACAAAATATAAAATTTAATTGTCTTGTAAATATAATTAAAATATAATTATCTTACGAATGTTTTTCAAGTAAAAGTATTTCGAATACATGTCCAGCCTTGCATATAAGACATTAAATTAAAAATAATATTGGATCGAGAAAAAATTTTTTCATTTTTAAAAAGATTTTTTTATAAAAGTTTTTTATTTATTACGAAATGTTCGTTACAATTATATCATTTGCTAGAACAAAATTTCAGCTTTAAGAATCTGTTTTT
Organism: Atta cephalotes; assembly: GCF_000143395.1. Taxonomy (NCBI): domain Eukaryota; kingdom Metazoa; phylum Arthropoda; class Insecta; order Hymenoptera; family Formicidae; genus Atta; species Atta cephalotes. Next base: position 1,651,783 of record NW_012130099.1, on the reverse strand, counting down.
TAAATTGCGGTGAATGATGATTTTTATCGAAATTATGAGCAATCAAAATCAGAATGCTTCTTTACTTAACTCGCGAATAACTCAGGAATCAAAAATCATAAGAACATTAAAAAAAAAGATTTTGTAGGGAAAGTTTCAAGCTTTTATGATAAATAGTCGAAAATTTTCGTAAATTTTTTTTGGACACATGAGAGACCTCCAAAGTGAAAAAAAAATTTTTTATTTTTTTCAGCTTGTAGTTTTTTAAATATAAAAGTTACCAAACTCACAGAAACTCAAAAATTATAGTAACCTTTCGAAAGTAGAGATTTCAAGCTTTAAAAAATTTCTATTCTTAAATTTCTATTTTTAAATTTAAATTTCGTTCATTTTTTACGAAGATATTGTATATACAATTTTAAAAAATACGAAGAAACTTTTTTCCCGACTCAATATAATATGGTTCAAGTAATGGAATTAAATAAAAGTATGTTAAGAAGGGCTACGAGCCAAAATAACAAATTTACATACTGATGCAACAAATAAATAGATTACTCTTTCGTTTATATACATTTATTTTTTGTAACTTTTTTCTTTTATTGTTTGTATATATTATTGTATATTTTTATTGATTATTGATATAAATGTTTTTAGTTTGAGAGAATTTTATCCTAGATCGTGTAATAAATAAAGCTATCTATCTATTTGTTTAATCCACTTTCTTTATCTACTTGCGACAACAATAAACTATATTATTGTAACAAATAATATGATATTGACATAGAATTTTTTCGCATATCAATTTTATCGAGGCTCGATCTTCATGCCCTGTGAAAATCTCAATAAATAATCGTCTATTATAGGATTTTGCAGAAGTTTCGACAATCGATCGCGTTCTTGCGCTGCTCGATACTCTTATTATTCGTCTTCACAACAAGATCAACGACACTTTTGCGCGCCAGCGAGTTGTTTAACTCGCAGATAGCCGTCGAGGTCTCCGCCACGCGATCGGCGATCACGAGCACGACGGCTGATTCGTGATCATCGCGCAGAAACGTAATAATGATAAATAGTAACGAGATATATGGGTTTTTGAAATAGAAATAAACGGACGATTGATTTTAATTTGGGATGAGGCGTGAGTCTGTATCGGTTTTTCTGTCGAATACCATCACCTTAAGGGCGGTTAACTTCGATAAAAATATCAATCGAAGTGTACTCGACATTATTTGTATGACGATTGTCTGCACACTCTAAAAAATATAATACGAATTTAACACCATGAGGTGTCAATATAATTCTTAACATGTTGATGTTAATATTAACATGAACATGGTGAAAACTATGTGGACATTGCATAGTGTTAAATCCACACTCACATTTTTTAGAGTGTATAACAGTTTGCTAAGCTTATTCGAAACAACAGACGATTGTGATTTTTGCTGAAATGTATGTGACAAGTTTTTGTAAAATTTTAGAAATAATGAAAAGTTAATTACATTAAGTAATTATATTGATGTAACTAACTACTCATGTAAAGTTACATGACTCATGTAACATTAACATAGACATGCAAGGTATTGCTTCATTCAATATCTTCTGAATATAATCTGTCTAATCTAAATTAAGCAAATTGCATTGGATCCGAATCCATTGCGTTCGGCGTACGAATTGAAAACAAGCCTGACCGGACGAGAGAATGGAATTAACCATTCTGCGAAGTGGGCGGCCGATATATTTAACACAATCGTCGCCAAGAAATATTCCTCGTTAGTTCTTCATAACCAGAAATCTCGGTTTTTTCGAATTTTTAGAGTAACCTTTTTAATTGTGTTTTCGCACTTTCCACTTAAATAAAAAATAAGAAAAATTGTAGAGGAAAGATTTTTACAAATTTTGTTACAATGCACTTTAAATTTTTTACAGTGAATCTCATTCCAAGAAAGTGAAAATACAACTAAAATATTTCATTTCTTGGAAGATAATGACTATTATGATTTTTTTAGAGTGAATTCTCATTCCAAAGGAATGAAGTCTCACTCCGAAAAAGGTGAAATTTTACTCTAAAAAGAGTAAAGGTGTCATTTTTTTTCAATAAATAAAATATTTTCACTTTTTTTCAAGGGTGATTGCATTTTCACTCTCTTGATGTAAGATTTCATTGCAAGAAATTTAGAGCGTGTGTATACAATTATGAAATTTTAACTCAAAATGAATCGTGATTAATCAAAACATGTCTTTTAATTGATCAAAATATGCATTTTGAAGCTATTTTGATGTCATCATGACTTTTTTGTTCTGCTCGAATAGTTTTCGGAAAAATATGTATTCTGCATATCGACTCAAACTTGTAACGAAAAATCACGCCACCAATTGTTGAACGCAACCGATGTAATCAACAACATGCGTTCATCGGATCTGTTATCGTCGAAAGAAGGATGAAGACAACATCAACTGACGAAGCGATTTATCTCGCGGTTGTTACATTATACATTCTTCATCATTCGATTTCTAATTTCGCTATCTCATACGAATTTCCATTTTTATCCTGCCAATAGTAAATAACGTCGACGTTGAAACTTGCGCAATACAGTTTTCGACTCGAAAGATATATTAAAGTAAGAATATCAAAATTTTTTTCTAATATATTTATTATCTACTCGGTTAACGTTTAAAAGATTCGCGTGTAAGGTTTCCGCTGTAATGGCATTCAAGAGATGCGAAGTATAATATAATACGTATATTTCTACTTTTGACTTTCCGATGCGTCATTGTTTTGACGCTGTACGGCGTATGCAAGTAACATAGAACAAAGTATTCGCTTCAAGGTATCGGCTGCTTGCATCGTCGATCCGAAAAGGCTCGTGCGGGTTTCTTCCGGCGTTCGCTGCCGATTCCGGATGCGGGTTTGTCGCTACATATTAGGTCATGTTATAAACAATGCAATAATGTAGGAGTACAGAACACTTTTTTTTTTAAATAATTTGTAAGCGAAGAAGAGGAACTTTAGTTAAAAGATAACTAAAGATTATATACAAAATGAGGGTAAATATATGTATAATCGAGATATTATTTATTTCCAATAGTTTTTTATTCTTATACATTGAATAAATAACTTTTATTGAATTATCTGGATTTCTAGATTATCAAATTCAATGTTTTCTAAAAAAGGATTAAGAGCACACGAAAGAAATTCTAACGATAATCGTCTAATTATTAGACAAATATAATATGTAATTTAGAACATAATCTATGGAATCTTCTGCTTTCTTTCGCTTTCTCTCGAAAATTAAATGTGATTGATTTTAATTCAGTTAGTTTTCTCATGTATCTCTAGTAGAGTAAGATTGTGAAATGAAAAAGAAGATAAATAAAAGAGAAAAAAAAATAAGAAAACTAATTATATCTATATATGTGTATATTATATATGTGCGCGTGTGTGTGCGCGCGTGCTTCGAAATTGTATCTCTTCAACTGAGAAACAAAATATAAATCAAATAAAATTACATAATTTTGCAAAAAAATAGCTATAATGGTACGAGGAAAAATATGCGGATCTTTATTGCTTAGGACGCAGGTCATTGCGTTTGCATAAAATAAGAAACAACGAGAAAGTTAAAGGAAGGGAGTTAAAGCAAAACAGAGAGAGAGAAAGAAAGAGAAGTGAGTTTGTAGTGAAGGACGAAGAGATTCGCAGAAGCGAAGAGACGAGGCCGTTCATGGTATGCGAATGAAGAGATGAAGAGAGAAAGGGAGAAAGAGAAAGAGAGAGAGAGAGAGAGAGAGAGAGAGAGAGAGAGAGAGAGAGAGAGAGAGAGAGAGAGAGACGAAGAAGAAGAAGAACGAACGTAACGAACGTAACGAAACGGTAACGGTAAACGGGAACGGGGTAAACGGGGGTAAACGGGGGGGTAAACGGGGGGGTA
>NW_012130099.1:1616219-1647858 GCF_000143395.1 Atta cephalotes | reverse complement strand
GAGAGAGAGAGAGAGAGAGAGAGAGAGAGAGAGAGAGAGAGAGAGAGNGAGAGAGAGAGAGAGAGAATCGTGGACTCGACAAAGTGAAAGACATACACAACATTAGAACGGCGGGGGAAGGAGGGGGGAGGGTGCAGAAGCATGACGCTCGCGGGGCGCGCCATGACGTATCGACCGTGTTCGCCACGCGCGCTGACGTCATGATCACGGCCCGAGTCGGACCAAGTCAGACTGAGAGCACGTGAACAGCACGCCTGCGATCACGCGGCCACGGGCTGACCAGGCGGCGCCGATTGGCCGACCGCCGGCGAGCCCCTCGTCGCGATTGGTCGCGCCCGCGTGATCACGCACTTACACACGCAACGGGCGCGGATCGGCGCGTCTCATAGCCAGGCGCGCCGACCTGAGAGAGCCTCATTGCATCGCGAGACACCCGTGGGTTTACGCGTACCCACTCGTTGTTCCAGTCTTATCTCGACGAGGGCTCGCCGTGCGCGCGCGCGCGCACTCGCTTGTTCCGTTCTTTTTTATTTCTTCTCTTCTATTTTACTTTTTGACTTGGGAAACAGTGTCTGGTTCTCATTTTTTTTCTTATCTCGAGTCACAAATCGTGCTCATCGTTTCTCTGCATAAATATGGATACGAATCAGGCGCCTCTTTCCCCACCGGCCTCGCCCCAGTTGAAACATGTAAGTGGCAGCGAATTAAATATACCGCCATAATATCGCTTGCCGTTGCCCGCGAAACTCGAACGTCTTCGTTTTTACAGTGTACAGAGAGTTTTGTCGTCATTTTGTAATTGAGTGTATCGTTTTTTATAGTAAAACAGTAATTTTTATTTACGATATCAGGACAATTATGAAATTTTTAAGTTTTATTGTATTCTAAATTAAGTTCATTAATGTAAATTTAATTTTAATATTCTACATTATAATTTTAAATTTTATTAAAGTTTAATCTGAAGTTATCTGAAAAATTAAATTTTATTTTCTGTTTGATGGTTGATGCTTATCGACATTCTTTCAAAAAAACGAAAAAATTGTGAAATAAAAAGGAATAAAGAAAATATTTGTATAGAAATTAATATTTATCAATAAATAATGTATATATTAGGAATATGCGTCTGTATATAATTTTTAATAACCCGATTAAATCTTTAAAAGAAGGTTAGAAAAATAAAAGTATTCATTTATTTCACTCTTTAATCGCATTTACTTTGTATGTATATATTATAATTGCGTGTTACTGGTACTTGACATATTGGAAACATATTTTTTACAAAAATAAAATTTTGACTTCGTATACTTTATTTTAATATCTTACGTGTCTTGGATCAAATAATTTCATTCAGTAGGCACTTACACGATGATTTATTCCTTCGGCGAAATTATGTTCTCATGTTTTCTTTTGTTTCGCAGATGGAACCATTACAGTTATCATTCAGCGTTGCGGCTCTGTTAGGGGAAAAGCTTTCGAATCAGTCGACAAGATCCAAGAAAGATGAAGAAGACGCGGGTTCCCACCCCGTTTTACCGCCTACCCCTCAGCCCTCCGACTCGGAGGAAGATGAGCCACCCCGAAAGCGGCAGTGCGTCGAGCAATGCGAGCTGGCGAAGGTAAATAAAGCAGAATGCCTTATCAAAAGATAGCTATGTTTTCCTCTGTCTCTTTCTTTCTCTCTTTCTCTCTCCCAGTTAACGCTAAGTATTTCTGAAATATTCGCAAAATGTTTCTATGTAATCTAACCAAATGATATACTAAAGATATTTCGAAATATCCTGAAATATTTTGAGAATATAACAGTAATATTTAAATTGTTAAATATTTCATTATTTGTACAGTGTTACATGTTCGGAGAACAACTATCGCTTGATAGTTCTTCGAAGTATTGTAACTGTCTATTCGATATGAAACATTATAATTATCTATTTGATATAAAGTATTATTAGAAATTTATTATTATAAAGTATTATTATTTCGAAAATGATTACGAATAATGTAAACAGAGCAGATTGTCAACGAAATATTGAAAAATTTTCATCACTACAAATGCTCGAGTATAATGAGTATAATTCTAATAAATCTCTAAAGGAACTGCCGTTATCAATATTTAATATTTGCCGTTTAATATTGAAATATTTCGGAAAGAATATCTACGCCCAAATAGAAGGTGATTTTCATTTTTCAGGAAAATTCTACAATCCTATCAAATTTCATTAAAATCGGTCAGGGTCACTCCGGAGCCTCCTCTTATGAGTCTCTTCATTTTATTCTTCCTTTTTTCTTAGTTTTTTTTCAATTTATTGGCTCGTTTTAATCGATTGGAGAACGGGCCAGAGTTGTAATATAACTCCGTTTGAGTGCGCACTGTTTCATTGATCCTTTCATCTTTTTATCATTTGAGTAGCCGTACCTTCCGACGATATTTTTGACAAAAATGCTAATTACTATGTCGGCTCCTTATTGAAAAATAGCTTGTACTATTTTCTTTATTTAGCAGAGAAAGCATTTTTGCAAGATGTAAAATTCTTCGTATGATTAATTTTGTCCTTAGTTCTTCTCACTGGATCTAAATGTATAAATCAATTATATTAAAGAATTTTATAATAGTTGCAAAGTTGCTTTCTCTGTTAAACGCAGCTACAATCCGATAAGATGATATATGTATATTTAGCATTCTTCAGTATGTCTATCTATAGCTTCAAATTATTTCTTCTAAATTGTCTGTCATTTCAATGCGTTACGAATATTTCAAATTTATTTTTAAAACCGGACTTTGAGATACACATAGTTGTATTTCCATTTGAATAAACTTATTGTACTGAATAAATTTACAATTTTTTTGTTTCTTCATCGAGCATAAAGGAATCCTTCAGAATAAAACTACAACTCTAGACAGCACACAATATTTATAAAATATTTACAAAATATTTATAAATATTTATAAGGCTTATTTTAAATATTTTGTAAATATTTAAAATATTTTTGTGGTCCTAGATTGTATAGATCATAATCATTTACTATAAACATAATGAAATATTTATTGTAAACCTTATAATAAATTCTAGGGAAGTACTTAATAAGACATTACAATTCAAATAAAAAATAACAGAAATATTTATTTATATTTATTATAAATATTACATAAAATATTTCTCTTTTAATAATATTTCGAATAAAGCTTTATATGAAACATATATAAAATATAATATTTATATAACATTTCAAAAAACATATATAATAATAATAAATATTTATCATAAATATTCTGTGCTATCTGGGATATAGTCTTCATAATTTCTCCGAATTTCTCGAATACAAAGTTTTTTATTGTTTCAGCTGTTGCTAGACGGTACGCCACCGCCAAGTCCGGAGCCAGCCCGGGTTTCGGTAATAATGCGCGCCAATCGAGACGGTACCTGCAGCCCGGCCAATCTCGCTGGTTGCCCCGCGACCTGCGGCCGATCGGTACCACGTAATTCGCCCGCGCGACAGTCAACCAGTCCACTGGCGAACGTGCGAGCGAACGTAACGGGACCGGTGGAGAACGTGCTGCGCAGTCTGAAGTTCAAGATGAGCTTGCGCAAGGAAGAGATTATCGTGAACAGCAAGAACACCGATCGTGAAAGCTGTCAGCAGCAACAGCAGCAATATCAACCTCAACAGCAGCAACAATTACCGAAATTGCAACCCCTGGCGCCCAAACCCACATCCATTGTGGTAGCTGGCCTGTTAGGCTCACCTTTGGTCCTCCCACGGACACCCCTTCTGTTAGTCGCAAGTGCAGCGCCAACTGTCACCACCGCTACGACCACAATAAGTACAGGTGTGGCGGAGACACGGCGCCGCGTTTACGAGTGCGAGTACCCGGGCTGTGGCAAGAACTACTTCAAGTCGTCACACCTGAAGGCTCATACCCGCACTCACACCGGCGAGCGGCCATTTCCGTGTCCCTACGAGGATTGTAACCGTCGTTTCTCACGCAGCGACGAACTGTCGCGGCACAAGCGCACGCATACTGGCGAGAAGAAGTTCGCCTGTGCCGTCTGTCAGAGGCGATTCATGAGAAGCGACCACCTGGCGAAACACGTGAAACGTCACGCCAGAGACAAGTCTTCCACGTCGTCTTCCTCGAACGGTCAGATCGTCGCTTCTCAGATGACTCCAACGCCGCTGAGAGTGAGTTTATTGCCGGTCTTGGCACCGCGACTGACGCGACCTGTTCAACATTTAGTACCTCCTCAGCTGGCGGCTTGAAGAACGCATTCGCGATTTCTAAAATCGCTTGAGAGTCGTATTTTATCAATCACATGTGTGCCTTAGACTTCAGAGTCGAATTGGATTGTTTCCGGCATTTGAAGATGAAAAGCAGCATAAATAGAAAACTAGACTGATTCAATAAATTGAGGCAATGTTAAAAACGAAAATTAAAACATTTAACATTTTAAAAATTATATTTAAGATATGAAAAATGAATTTTGATTCATCCTGATGGAGTATCATTAATTGGATAGAAAAATATGATAGCGAATCTCGATCTATTGACATTAATCTGATCAATTGGAAGGTATATCAAGAAATGGAATGGGAATTTTGTTGTTTCAAGAGGGATTATTAGAAGGAAAGTGGAGCAAATTGAGCTAAGCGGGGAGAGAAAAAAGCAGGGTAAAGGATTGGAGTGAAGACACGAGACGATAATTGATCCATCGCATAAAGATTTTCGCAAACCGAATACCTAAATATGTGTGTCTGTGATCTGTAACACGTGAAGATTAGTGTGTCGTTCATTCGAGAGTTCTGCTATTTCACGAATCACTTACGATGAGTCGGACTTGAATTCGCGGCGTGCACTCAGTGCTAAATCTAGCCGCACGCTTTTCAATATGGAACAATATGGAATGTGAGTTTAACTGCGTTAAACAAATTAAATGAACAGCATTTAACACTACAAATGGAACATGAAAATTTCGAAGGATACCATTTAAAATCCCTCGATTCTTCGCTGGTCGGAGATTCTTTATAGACAATGTAAAAATCTAAAAGTTATTTGAAAGATATTATATCGATATTTTTTCTCAGATATTCTTTCAACCCGTTTTAGATTTTCCTATTGTTTAACCTACTGATATAGCTGTTTTCCGTGAATGGAACTCTTTAGCATTAAGTTCGAGCGCGTTGACCGAGAGACAGAAAGAAAGAATATTTATTTATGAGCAGACATTATTGATTTATGTATATAACGGTTATGTACAGGATTCTAAGATTATGATCACGTTAATGAAACTAGTTGTACATATTGAATATGGATAGGAGCGGATGCAATAAACAATATCATGCAGATTATCGTCTCACCTCGGTTCTGTTGATTTTTTAAAAATTGTAACTATTTTTTTTATTTTCTATAAGCTATTTATTTTCTTCCAGAATTTATTATGTTTTATGTATTTTAAGGGACACACAGATTATGATTATTGTAATGGTAATGTATATCATAATTTGTAAAGTACATTGCATTCACTCCTGGAATTGCGACATGTATATATGTATATGTATTTGTGTCACAGTCAAGCGAAGGAACTTCACTTGACGTTATAAGACTTCAGTGTATCGTTAAACTGTATAAAAGTTTTTCTACAATTAAATAAATTATATACTTTCGTAAATCATTTTGAGTAATATTATTTATTGTTTTTTTCCTTTTATGTTTTTCTTTATGTGTCAAATCGATATGTCTATTATTGTCATTTAATTGATAATTTTGCAAGTATTAATCAATAATTTCTAAATTCTAAACAAAAATAAATAACAAAATTTATTATTATTGAGCCATTATAAGTTTATCTTTATTCTAAATTTTAAACAAAAGTTTAATTGTTATTTTAAAAGAAAAATTACCTTCCTATACAAATACAAAAGTCATAAATTATTAAATCGTTTGACTTTTATTGTTTGTCGTAATTAGCAAAATGTTGATTCGTAACAAACTAAAGAATTATGCACAAATTTCAAGTGGAAGAAATTTGTTGCAAAATTAGCGTTTTCTTTTTCAAGAAAAACTCTAAAAAGGAAAATCGTATGACTATTTTTTTAATAAAAGAACGGATTTTTTAAATATGAAAACGAAAATATATGGAAATAATATTTAAATTTTTAAATTCTGTGAGGAAGGTCGCGGTTCGAGGTGACCAAGATAATAATGGGGAAGAAGAACGGGTACACCGTGTGATATGAAACTGATGACGTCGTGTCATTCTGGAGAGGCACGTTGCGCCGCTCTCGAGTATTACGTCCTTCTCGAGAGGCGCATACAGCTCAAGGACACGTAGGCCCACGTGAACATGAAATGCCTGATAGGTTCGCTAAGCCGATAAGGTGTGCAACTTATATTTCCATAAAACAACGAACAATTATAAAGAGACAGTTTTTTTTCTAAAATTTCAAAGGATCAATATTAATTTACATGCGAGTTGACGTTTTAAACTCTATGTCATATTATTACATTTTTATAAGCTGCATCGAATATTAATGTAGGAGTATTAAAATAATGATTTGTTTCACATACACGATCTTTACTTGATGCGATGTTGGAATGCTGAACGACACTCTGTGTGCTGCATAAAATATGATAAAAAAAGCCAGTAACGTTGAACGAATTAATATTATAGAATAAATTGATTCAATATGTGCATTAAAAATTATTATATAATTATTTTTTATCGAGAATTTAGAAACTTGATAAGTTGCAAAATAATGAGAATTAATGAAAGATTTGCCATCGTAGATACTTGTTTCTATTACGAAAATATACTATACGAAAAATAATATTACGAAAAATTCTTGTATTTATCTCGTCTATGACGAAAGAAGAAATGACAAGAAAATATATCCTCTAATTAATACGAATTTACGTAGATGGCTTTTTGCCGGCAAAAGACGTGATTTGTAGAATTAAATAAAATAATAAGATACAAAAAACTCTCTTGTAACAAGATATGTATGATAACAATAATGAGATATTCTATTTTTTGCATGGAGGGATTTTCGTTAGATAATTAGGTTCGTTTCCAGAAAATTTCCATCACGTGAACGCGCGTGACTGTTAGACATTTGCGATATCGTCTCTTTTACCGATAAGAATCAATTAACCGCATTATCATTTGCGTGTCAATATTCAGACATTTCCGATTGATATTAGGAAACTCGTATATGATCTCAGTTTCATTTAGTAATCTTTTTAGTTTTTCTTGCTCACATTTTCGCTCGAATAGCTTCGAAATCGAATTTCGCGGAAATGTATAATTTGTATTTAATAATAATATGATACAACATAATCTAAATAATATGCTAATACACTAATTTACCTGCAAATTTATTTACAATTAATTATTATTATTATTTATTATTATTTGAATTATTATCTGAATGAACTTTATTGTTTCTTGCAGCTTTAAGTACTGAATACATCTGTTTTTCAAAGGCTTTGGCTTTCACAATTGTGAGAAAAATAAAAAATTAAAGAAGCAAAAACAACGATTTTGAGAGTTTTTATGAGATTGTAAAGTAATATTTTTTTTCTAAATTAACACTGCATTTATGTAAAAAGTAAGTGCTTTTGTACATAATGCTGTACTTACACAATCGGATATTAAAAATTATGAAATGAAATATGAAACTGAGAAAACACAATATGGCTATTTAAAAATTGCTATATTTAAGAAACGAAAAATCATTTTGAAATAAAACAAAATGCATTTTAAGATTAAAAATTGATACTTTCGTGCGGCATTAATTTTGAAAAGAAATTTATTGTCAATGTTTCAACATGTCATAAAAACCCTCAAAATTGTCTTTTTTTTTTCTTAATGCTATTTTTTCCAAAATTGTGATATGCTCAAACGAATTTATATTTAACGGACAAAAATATATTAAAAATAACTAAAACTGTTTAAACAATTTTTTTTGCAGGCTAGTATTTTAACAGATAGATTATATAATATTGAACACCCATCTGTTAATACAAATATTGATGATATTAAATTAATAATTTTTTAAATCAATTTTTTACTTTTATATATTGTATATATTATTTTGTAAATTTTTAACAACTGTTAATAAATATTTTGTTGATTGTATTAATATTTTAAATTATATCTGATTATATATATTTTAATACTATATCTCACAAATATCTATCTAAATTCAACAGAAATAAAATTGGTATTAGAATCTATAAATGCATTTATTTCGTCTTGCTGTTGATATAATAATGCAATAAAGCTATATGAGAGTCACGAGGGCACGAATTAGAAGCTGACGCAAAGATAGCAAAATCTTATTTGTATAATTCCACATGCATTATCGCAATTTGCTAGACATATTTCATGAGTTCGCCGACATCGATATTTCTATCGTCATGGAAAACATTCGTAGGTGAAAATATTGACGAAAAAGAATTAGTTTCTTTTTTTTTCATTAATGCAAATAAACATTTATATAAATTTTAAAAGTAGCAAATAAAATCATACAATATTATGAAAAAAATATGTAAGTACTTTATTCTATAAAAAAAATGCAGTTCTTCTATATCTCTTAATTTGATTTATGTTGATTGCTCAAGTAATATTTTCACATTAAGCAATATAAGCTATATAGCTATATAGCTAGATCATTTGATAATATATTTATCTTGATGTGAAAACAAAAGTATAACATATCTATGAATGTATAAGAGAATGAATTTGGAGAAAAAACAAATTCGATTGTTTTAACATGTCTATCACAAATTGTATATCACAAATTTTCATTAAATTTTTTATTTTGTATTTGAAATTATGTATCACTTTAAATTATTATATGAGAATTTACAGTTTTCAGTATATTAAACAGTATATATTTAATTATAAACAGTACATATTTAATCATAAAGAAATATTGCATCTTTTGATCTTTTTAAAAATCTTGTTTTTAATTTTATTTCTATTTTGTACGACAAAGGTTCATAATTTTTACAGAAATAAATTTTTTGAAATATTTTCTAATTTGCAGAGTCATAATATAAGTTAAGAACACAAAAAGAAATAAACGTTAAGGGAAATAACAAAAAAAAGATCTAACAGAAAAAAGAAAAATAACAAGAAAAAAAATATCACCTAATCGGTCTTGAACATGATAATTTAAAACGATCGGCCATTCATTATAATTTATAATCATGCGCGCGCGATCATTTCAAATTAAAAAATTTTGTAACTTTAATCCTTTTGCTAATTGGCACCTAAATGTTATGTATTACATTTTACGACGTCAAACTCTATATCTTAATATCAAATTTTTCAAAATCCGTAAGATATATATCTAGATCTCCCCTTGTAAGTATGAGAATCAATAATCATATTAAAAAGTCATTATAATGAATGAAAAGATTGGCTGCTGCAGTATTTTAGTAAAATGTGGCATAGTATTTTTAATGGGCTGCAGCAGCCAATTCAAAATGCTGTGTCACATTGAATCAATTTTTTCTTTCAGTGTAAGCGCTAATTAATTAATTTCTCTGAACACAGTCAATGTTTTATATATTTTTAATATTTATTTTTTAATTTTTATCAGACATGTTCTCCAAATTCCATATAACATAAACCTTTAAGGAATGTTATGGATGGATATCCTGAGACGTTTCCAGGAAAATCTCTAAGATAAAATGTGTATGGATTTATCGAAATGGAATTGAAAAAATACTCAAAATAACAGACAGTGAAATCAATGGTTGAATACATTTTAAGTTAAATTAATAAATATGAATCTTATCGCTTAAAATCTTTAAAAAAATATAGTATAATATTTAAAAAATATAGATATTTTGCTTATCAAACGACTTATAATTAATAGAATAAAATTAATTTATCGATGAAAAATAATAATAATATAAAGTGTTCTTTAAAATATTATTTTGGAAAAGACAAAAAAGAGAAAACAATTTAATTTGAAGAAGTATAAAAAAATATTTGCGTGGAAAATATTTGTAGTTCAGAACGATATATTATTTCATTTTTTTAAATAATAATTTCTAAAGTGAAATAAATTATTAAAAAATACTCCATTTTGAAATAGATTTAAAAAATCTGAAAATTTGTGATTCGTGAAATGTTTTACAACTTTAATCAATTTTGCGGAACTGACGTGACAGACTTCATTTAGAATGCGTTGCTAGATTTTAGTTATATTAATTAGAGCTGAAAATGTCTTTCACAAATGGCTTCCAGGATGCTTTTGATAATTACTAGTAAAAGTGTGCAGATACAAATTAATTACAGATAAAGAGAACATTTTGAGAAGAAAAGTAATTTATCTAACTATAATATTCTTATATAAAATACGTATTGCCATTTTTTAAAGAATGTTTGAATGTAAAACATTTTTCTAGTTAAAAATATTCTTGTTCTTATGTGCCATTCTATTCTGTACTCTGAAGTTTTCTGCATTCGAAAGTTGCGAGATAATAGAGACTTGAAATATATCCTGGAAATACAAAAGCAAAATTTGGAAGGCATCTTTTCATGAAAAGAGAATTTCCGTATTTACGTTTATACTAGGATTAGCGTATCTCTAGCAAGATTCCACCGAATTTTTGCCAGACATTATCGGCGATGATATTTTTTTATCACATGTATTATCTAAATTGTGTATATTTTGCGTACGCATCGACGAGACGTTTCTTATCGCAGATAATTATTTGGATCTGATAATTGACGTCACACATGAGAAAAATATAATAGTCGATACCAACTAAAAGCAAGATTGTATCACATATTTCAAGATAATTACGTTTATATGAAATTATTGTATTATTTACTTATTATTAATTAAAATTATTGTATTGTTAAACTTAAACGAATCTTTCATGTAGACAAATATGAAGTAACATAATATTTTTTACTAATATTTGCAATATTAAAACTATAATCTAGGAGACTAATCATTAATTTTACTCTAGTATGTTAATTATACTTATTAGCTAAAGACTATCCACTTTTAGATTTTCTTAGCTACATTCTCTCTCCCATACATTGTGCTCTTGCTTTTATCAAAGCTTTATATATAAGATCAAAAGGTTTGATTCTCTTCAGCCGTTAGACATGGTTGATTGTCTAACAGTTGAAGAACCTCTACGTTCGTATGATGATGAATCCAGGCCTCATACTTTTCAGCGTATCTCTTGATCTCTTCCTTAATAATTACGATCCTGAAGTCTCGATGAATATCTGACTTGCGAACATACCAAGGACGTTCACCATGTTACATATTATTCTGAAACATTTCTGCCTCAAAGCTGAATACTGTACAGTCATATCGGTTTCAGAATCTGATTGTAGATCAACAGATTATTACATATTGACATCGTGGAATTTCTTCCGATAATGTTGTTTAAATAAAATATGTAAATTATTATAAATTAGATAATACACAATGCAGACAAAATTAATAATAATTAATTTTATGATTGTTAATATGTCTGATATTAACTTTAATATTGATAATTAAAAATATAAGTAAGATATAGAAGCTTATTGATATATATATAAGAGATAATTATATATAAGAGATAATTATAAATGTATAAGATCAAATAGAATAAAAGGTGTAAAAGGTATAAAATAGATTATAAGATTTCTCAGTGCAAAATTTTCATTTATTTTATTATTATTTTTCTTGTATCAAATAGTAAAATTACTGTTTGGTACAAGAAAAATAATAATTAAAAAAATAATAATTAGAATAATGAAAAAACAAAAAAAAATTAAAAGAATAATTTTCGTATTACTACTTCTTTTATAAAAAATTGTTTGAAAAAATGAGAAGGAATTGCTCATATTATATATGTATAAATTATACAATGATTAATATCAACAAGTTTTTTCTTATTTCTCCAAACTTTTTATAAAGAAAACAATGCAAAAATTATCCTTTTAATTTTGTTTTTTTATTTTATTATTAATTTTCTTGTATCAAAGAGTAATTTTACGAATAAAAGAATGGATGTATATGCATAAATATATTTTATTTTTCATTATATATATATATTTATATATATTTATATTGTTAAGTGTGAAATTATAACAAAGAATGTTATGTTACTTTTAATTTTGGGAAGTGAAACTGTAGTAAAATACTGCCGCGTTTAACATTCCGCTTAGAAGGTAGATTAGCCGCCTTTCTTAGACTTTTCCGGGCCGGGCGTGCCAGAAACAGGACGAGCAAAAAATAACGGACGTCGTGTTATTATTGCACATAACGCTCTCGTGAAATTTCCGATTTTCTTGCGTCAGCCAAGGACTCGGTTTCATTGAGCGACATTAATGACACAAACAAGTGTTGGGACCGGTAGATGATGCAAAGTATCCTCATGATTACCTTTAGCGTTCGCCTTTATTGAAATTCGTGTGGCAACTGAAGAGAACCTGGTGTATCTGATCGTCTCAAATTCTCGTGAGACAGAATATAAACACACATGCAAAATCGCGACATTTTTGCGTGACGAAGGAGATTTTCGAACGAGGTCGCTATCCGATACGAGCCGACTTTCGTTATATTCGTTTTTATATAATAAATTTAAATTAAAGTTATATTTTGTGAAGCAATAATAGATATTCTTTTAAATATATATATTTTCTAAATAAATTAATAATCTGTTTATTTATAAGATGAAAAACATACAATTTAAAAAGAAATTGTATAGAATAACATCCCATAAAAATATTTCTTCCTTTCCTTATTAATACAAATGAAAAGATGCAACAGCATTCTTTTTAAATGGAAATCTTT
The DNA here is from genome assembly GCF_000143395.1 of Atta cephalotes. Classification (NCBI taxonomy): domain Eukaryota; kingdom Metazoa; phylum Arthropoda; class Insecta; order Hymenoptera; family Formicidae; genus Atta; species Atta cephalotes. The sequence continues at coordinate 1,635,042 of NW_012130099.1, read as the reverse complement.
CGACTTTTTTTTTTATACAAATCGATTCTGAAAATATTTTGTATAAAAATAAATTTTTTGTATAAAAATTAAAACAAATAAAGTGATAAAAAGTTGCATACTTTATGAGATGCTGTATTTTGATGTATTTTTATATAAAACATTCCAGACAACGTAAAATATTTATGATAAATATTTATTACTGTATATTTTTTTAAATGTTACATAAATGTTTTATATATTTTATATAAAGCTTTATTCAAAATATTATTAAAATATTTTATGTAATATTTATGGTAAATATAAATAAATATTTCATAATATTTATAATAAATATATATGATCAGCTGTGCAATCTAAGATTACAAAAATATAAATTTTGTAAATATTTTATAAATAATATTGGGTTGTTCAAAAAGTCATTACGTTTTTTTCATTTGATTTTCAGGTGTGTTTATTTAATATACGTAATGAACATTAATCAATGATATATTGGCCGTTTTGTTCGATGACCTTCTGCCGTCTCCCGGGCAACTTCATAATACCACGTTCATAAAACTTCCCATCCTTTTCTGCGAGAAACTTGTCTAGGTGCTGTTTGATAAGGTCTTCAGAAGCAAACGTTTTATCATTCAAGCAATTTTGCAAGGAGCAAAAGAGATGGAAGTCTGATGGTGCAAGGTCTCGGCTATACGGTAGATGTGGTAACACATCCCAACCACGTTGCAACAATTTTTGCCGAGTGACCAAACTTGTGTGTGGTCTCGTATTGTCATAGTGAAACACCACACCCTTACGATTGATTAGCTCGGGACGTTTCTGTGCGATGGCTTAATTTCTGCAGTTGCTCATAGTAGACAATTAATTGTTTTGTTCTTTGGAAGTAGCTCATAGAAGACTGATTCCTTCCAATCCCACCACATTACCTTCAGCATTACCTTCTTTTGGTGGATCTCCGCCTTTGCTTGCCTTTCCGGTGCTTCATCTCGCCTACTTCAACTTCTTTTTCGGCTGACAAATTGTAAACAATCCATTTTTCGCCGCCCGTGATCATACGCTTCAAGAACGCTTCAAGAAGAATCGTTTTCTTCGCGTTTGATGAGTTGATCGCAGACGCTCATGCGATTCGTCAGATGAATTTTTTTCAACTCATGCGGTACCCAAACATTGAACTTCTTTATGAAGCCTAGCGATTTCAAATGGCCATGAACACTTCCAACGGACACTTTTAGAGCGGTAGCAAGCTCCTGAACCGTTGAATGCTTATTTGCTTGCACCAATGCTTTCATTTCATCATCGTCAATCTTGAAAGACGTTCCTACCGGAACGATGAGTGTCTTTGACTGAAAAATCACCATCACGGAATCGGGTGAACCAGTTCTGGCACTGGCGTTTTTTGACGACATTTCTGCCGTAAACTCGACGCAACTTTTCCCTTGCTTCAGTTGCTTCAGTTGCTTTCTTCTCTTTTTTGAAGTAATAAAACAGAATATGGCGAATATGCTCTTCAAAATTCTCAAAATTCATGTTCGAACCACAATTGCAAGCACAAAACTCGACCGAATCGCGTCAACTTTTTTTTTATTTTTAGGTTGAGTGGCAACAACAAAACGCGTAAATTTTCATCACGCTCGTATACAAATAAACGTGGACAACGCCATTTATTGGAAAAAACGCAATGACTTTTTGAATAACTCAATATATTGTCTAACATAAAATATTCATTTTTCGATAATCTTTAATTTCGATGATTTTTATTATTAATATAATGAGAGGAATCAATTGAAAAGAAAATATATATTATAGTTGTTTTTAATAAGAATAATCTATGTATTTGCATATTTGCTAAACACATTTTTAAGCATCTGTTCTTTTCGTTGTGTTTACATTAAAATTTACCGGAAAAAAATGTTTTATACATATAATTGTATAAAATTATATAAAAATGTATATAGACATATTTTATAATTGTATATAATTATATATATATATATTTATATATAATTATGTATAAACTTATATATAAAATTATAATTATAATTATATTGGATTGTTCGGAAAGTTCATGTCGATTTTGAAGGAAAATTGATAATGAAACGCAGAAGATTTAAATTTTAGTATACATTTATAAAATTATATAAGTTAGTCGGCACGAACTTTCCGGACAACCTAATATATAAAATATGTCCATTTATATACAAATATAAAAAATTATATATAATTTTATATGATTTTATATAATTACAATAAAATATAATAATTAAAATATTTTTTCCTGGGACTTTATATAACATTAAGTGATGATTCAATAACATCATAAATTTTAATACAACAGTACTACTTACTTGGCAGTGTTTATTTATAAAGTTTTATCTTAGCGTAATCGTCTATTTTTTATCATGTCTGTCATTTAGTATTAGAGATATCGATCTTTATGCATGATATATGTGATTATCAGAAAAAAAATAAAGATTTAATAATAGTAATAAAAGATTGATGCTTTTGATTTATATAGTACATATATGATGGAAATACAAAAAGAGCTAGCCAAAAAAATATCTTGAAGTCAGCCATTTCGGACGTTCCAAAGATTTTGTCAATCACATTTCAAATAAAAATATTAATTATTTAGATTTAGAATTAATATTTAGAACTAATAAAAAATAAAAATTAATATATTTTAATTCAGAATTTGACAGTTTTATATATTTTTATATATTTTTTATATATTTTACAAAAGTATTTTATTAAAAAGAAAAACAAAATTGATTTAAATCTCAGAAATGTCTTCATTAACAGAAAAAGTGTATAATGTTGAAATTATTAAAATTATGCAACTTTTGTTGCATAATTTTATAAAAAATTGTTACATATAACAACAATTTTTATAAAACATATAATTTATAGTTTATCGGGATTGTATATCCTGATTTATACAATTTATACAATTATAAATATAACAGTTCATTGAAAATTAATTTGCTTCATAAATTACCATTTATAATAATTATTCAATGTTATGTTTTGAAAACATCTATAGTGATGTTATTAAATTTTTTTATACCATAAAGAATTGTGGAAATTTACTGAAAGATTTAATTAGAAATAACGAGGTAATTAATATAAACATAAAACGTATCTAATTTATGCTCCAGAATCGACTGGAAGAAATGATATCGACATAAACAAGAGTGCAACATCTCTTGACTGTTGCATCAAGCTAAATATTTCCATTCCTACATTACGTCTGCATGCGCGGAAGTTAATATTAATTATTGAACTGGTTTATTGGATTTTTTAAAAATAAAATCAGGGCAATTAATGGATCGACACGCACAAAAGAATGAACAATTTTTTGCTTCATAATCACATAGTTAGATTAAAAATTTCGAAATTGTGAATTAATAGATGAAATTTCAAAGATAAATCATATATAATTACGAATTATAATTATGCTTAAGAGGATTATTGAAGAATGTTAAACTTTTTATTCTTCACATAATAATGTAGACAATTTAGTCTATTAAAAAATAATAAAAAAAACATTCAGACTCTTAGAAACTCTCAGTTTAATATATAAACTCTTTATTTCTAATTTGCAAAAATAGATATACAATTGTTGTCACTTCGCCTAATTAATAATTTGTAAAGGCGTTTATAAAGATATCAAATATTTGCGGCATATAAAATTCTCGAAATTAATAAATGCACGAGTCTATCTACAATGTGTTCGCGGTTGTTGGGCGTGGAACATGTAAATACCAAATCCAAAAATATATGATATTCTAGAAGTGACGATTTCAGAGCATTATGTATGTCACGCATAGCTCCTTCCATTTGACCTGCACGTGGAATCACGTCATACTGTATCTCACTTGAATAAAATTATGCTGAAGCTGCATTTCTATTAATGTTTTCTTTTTTATTTCAATAATGAATTTTTTCCTTACGGAAATATTAATAAGAAATAATATATTATTAAAAAATTGATATATTATTAACTTTAGGATTTCGCACATGAGAGTGTGAATTCGAGTGAAAATTTCAAGTTAATATTGTTGAAAACTTCTTATTTAAATCTTTGTATCTATTTTAGAATTTAATAAACAGAATTGAATTGTTTGACTGATTTTATAATTTCGATGTTATCTGATATTTGATATTTTGTTAGAAAATAATTCATTAAAAAATATATGTACATTTCCACCAGAGTTAAAATTATCCGCGGCTAAAAAAGACTCTCTGAAAGAACTAAGCCAAATGTTTACAAAAATGTAGTGTGTAGTCCTACATATAAATTTGCTTGTAAATTGTTTATGTTTATACTATTACAATGGCTAAAAAAATATCTTTTTGATGAATAGAAAATGATACATATTCTTTCAGTTAAGAACACGAAGTAGTCTTTCAACAAATTAATACACTCGAGATGTAACAAATATAAAATAATCTCTAATCTGAATTGCAGGCTAATATAAGTTTAATCTTTGCACCTATTTCGAGGTGCTTGCTTTCTTTCTCTAAGCCTCAAGTGAACAAATATAATACAGTTCTCGAATGAACATTAACATGAAGACATGCTGATAATGAATTTATATCGAACTTTTACTTTGGATAGAATTTTCGCTTAGAATCAGTCGCCATATCGCGTAATAATTGGCACGGTTTGAAGGAGTCACCGTAGTGACTTTGGAATTCTTCCATTTTCTTAACGAGTCGATGAGCGCCGTATGCATCTACCCAACGGAATGGACCACCTGAGAATGGTGGGAAGCCCAGGCCGAACACAGCTCCCACATCGCCCTCCAACTGAAATATAAACAATTATTAAATAACGCAAAGAGCAAAAAAATATAATCAATGAGGATGAAGTACATTAACTTACGGGATTAGCTAAAATATTTTCTTCCAAGCACAATACAGCTTCGTTGATGAATCGTGAGACCAGCCTCATCTGACGATCTTCATCAGACGTGCTACCCTTAGGTTCGAGTTTATATTTTTTCAGAATGTCCATTGCACCAATATTTACATCTCTGTTTTTGGAGCCATTTTCGTACACAAATATACCTTTTCCAGACTTGCGTCCTAAAATTAAAAAAATAAAATACATTTTCCTAAAATCTAGTAGAAATTTTTGTAAGGCTCTTCCCAAGCCCATGTATAGTACTTGCCCTATTTCAGATCAGGTGCCTTAATAGGGCTACTATATGTAACGCCCCATATCAAATGGCCCTGATTAGGGAGTATAGGGTATGCCCTAGTTGGGAATTTTTCATTTGGACCAGGAAGTGATAAGATATGCTTTAGTCTTTCTCTACTGATTAGGACCGATAATGTGATTAGAGCCCGGACGTTCGTACGTGCCGCGTTGGAGCGAGTAGGAGTTATATAGAAAGAAGCAGGTAGGAGCATGTTGGAGCATGTGACGCAAACAAACCTATAGTCTTTCGAATAAGTTAAAATTGATTAAAATCTCGAAATTACAGGGATTCTCTTAAAAATTAAAAGTCCAATTTTTACATGCAATTCTACATAACTTAATACATAAAAGGTCTCTCACAAACATGATTCTAGGATTGTTCTATAAATTCTGTTGTTAAAAAATGGTCACACACACACTCTTTGTGTGAAGAAAATCAAAAATATGCATCATACTTCTTCTTTTTGTGTAACTTTACAATTATATAATTATTAGAGATATTAGGGCTTTCACAGTTAGCTTCCACAACGTTTTCAACTTTATCCTCGATAAATACATTGTTTAGTTCTGTAGACTCAGACGCGAATGAATGTTAAATCTTTTCATCTGTACTATTTCTTTCTAAATTATTCTCATTCCCCTTTTCAGCTCTTAGAGCATTTTCATTTGCAATAGTCCCAATGTTCATTTGTAAAATTTGTAAAAGTTGTAAAAGTTCTCTTGTTCTACTAACCTCGGCGAAATTGCATCATCTATCCAAAAAAAGACATTTTTATATACGAGGTGTCCTATTTTATATTTGATAGTAGTGAAATATAAAATTGAATACTCTATATAATGAAGTCTCAAAAATAAATATGTAAACAAAATAAAAATGCTAAACAATATAGGGAAGAGTTGTCGAATGCTTACTGTTCGCCTAAATCATACCTCATCAATATTTTATATTATTACTTAATATAAGTAACATTTAATAATAATAATATAAATTACATGAATTGATGTAATGGGAGAGTAACAGAAGCGTAAACGAAACTCCTAGAAGGTGAAAATTGGAACAATGAAATGTAAAAGAAGCATAAAATGTTTCTTTTACATTTTGATGTTTCAATTTATTAATTTCGTTTAATAGTAACAAAAAAATATTAAGTAGTATGCATTCAACAATTCAAAAATTTTCATTTTTATTTACACAAATTTTTAATATCAATGTTTTCATTGATATTAATTAGATCAAAATTTCATTGATGCATACTTGCAATATTAAGGAATTCCTTCGCATCAATTCTGCGGTGAACTTTCCGATATTTCTCCACTTTATGTCGTGTTAAGTCTTGTTTTCTCTTTTTGCTATTTTCCATGAAAAATGAAAGAATAAATCTAAACCGAAGATGAATGAACCTGAATTGAAAATGAACCTAACCTTATAACTTATTGATTAATTTTTTGACAAAGAAAATAACAAAATAGAAACACATAAGATGTACATCTTAGTTTGATCTGGCGTAAATCCGACTTTCGTTTCAAAAACTATTAAGACATTCCTTAGTAAGGCCTAAGTCAAACTTTCATTAGTAGGGCATTGCTGCGTGTTTCCTGCTCAGGCGCAAGTTGGCATACCTTAATATGGTGCATATTACTTAGTAAGGCATAAGTCAAGCATTCTGTAATAAGACATGCCTGCGCGTTTCCTGCTCAGATGTAAATTGAGCATATCGTGATACGGCATGTCTCTGAATTCTCCCTTATCAGGTCCACATGATATGTCAAGTTGACTGGATCCAATTTTCTACTTGACTAGTTTTAGCATGACTTAATACTTTTATAGATATTTATTTCTTCTGTTATTATCAATTTATGTGAAACATCAGCAAAATAATTAATCTATTGCATTCTCTTTTTTTACAAGGGCAAGTCAATAAATTTTTAGAAAAACATAGTGAAACACATTTTTTTTGATCAATTCATTTTTATTTCCCAACATAGTCTCCTTTCAGTTCAATATACTTGATCCAATGATTCTCCAGCTTTTTCAAGCCGTCCGAATATGATTTGTCCAACTCTTTAAAATAAGCCTCTGTTTCAGCGATGAGCTGCTCTTTGGAGGTGAATCTCTTTCCTCCGAATCATTTCTTCAGGTTTGAAAACAGGAAATAGTCGCAGGGGACTAAATCTGGCGAATATGTTGGATGAGGAAGCAATTCATAGCGAAATTCGTTGAATTTGGCCATCAGTCATTGGGTGAACTCATGCATTGTCTTGATAGAAGAGCACTTTTTTCTTCGCCAAATAGGGATGTTTTTCTTTAAAATATTGTTGAAATAATTCAATAAGGCTGCGTAGTAATTGTCATTGATCGTTTGCTTCGAAAGTAATCGATATGAATTATACCGCGTGCATCCCAAAAAACTGTGGCCACTTTTCCAGCCGACTACGGCCTTTTTCGGAACTGATTTTAGTGAAATCCATTGTTGTGACTGTTTCCTTCGTCTCGGGTGTGAAGTACTGGATCTATGTTTCTTCCACAGTAATGAATTGATGTAGAAATTCATCTGGATTACGTTGAAACATCTCCAAATATTTTTTTGAAATCGTCACACGGTTGCGCTTATGGTCTACAGTGAGCAAACGCGGCATCCATCTTGCCGATAGCTTTTTCATATCTAATTGTTCGTGCAAAATTGAAATCACTGTGATATGCCTGTGGCCTCACAAACTCGCGCACTTTCACTCATCGATCAAAACAATATCGTGAACTTTATCGATGATTTCTGGCTTAGCAGCCTCAATTGGAACGTTCCGAACGAGGTGCATCATATGTGGCTGTATGACCAGCCATATATAATTCATTCACCCAATTGTATATAGTTGTAAACGCTGGTGCAGATGTGCTATGAACATTATCCAACTCGGTTTTGATTTTTTTCGGCGTTAAATCTTTCATATGTAGATGTTTGATCACTGAACGAAACACGTTTTTTTCCATTTTGTAAAAAATACAAAATTGATCGCTTTAATCGTCTATAGAAATGAAACTACGCGATGAATTCCGCTCAAAATTTGACAGTAATTAGCTGAGAGATGCTACTTGTCAAAAAGTAATGTGATATGACACTGCGAGTGCCCTCTGACAGATTTTCTAAGAACTTACTGACTTGCTCGTGTTACGACAAAAATCTTACCGAGGAAACCAGCTTTGACCATATCGGCGAAAATATTTATGTTGTCTCCTCCTTTAAAGCGATCACCATAAGCCTTCAAGAGGTCAACACTGATATGAGAACCTACATCGATGCCAACTTCGTCGGACAAAGTGGCTAAGCCGACAGGAAAGCCGAATTTCTTTGTTAATTTGTCTAACTGCACTGGATCTACACCTTCCTATTGAATAGATTGTATCATGTTTATATTTGCGATTTGTATTGGAAAGAAGAATGTCAACATGACTGTGACATTATTATAGAATAAGATCAATCGTTCTAATAATTACAATATCAATTCGAAATATTTAGATGTTTAACAGAAATATTGTGTATTTCATAATTTCTATAAAAGATAATTACTCCAATAACTCTTACCTGCATTAGCCTAGTTGCTTCTGTCATCATACAGGAAAGTATTCTTGTGGTATAAAATCCAGGACAATCACCGACTATGATGACAGTTTTATTCTGTTTCAAACCAACATCTATAGCGGTTTTGATTGTCTCTTCCGATGTTCCTTTGTGTGTTATAATTTCTAACAACTGCATTTTGTCGACGGGAGAGAAGTAGTGCATTCCAATCACCTGTAAAAAAATATGTCTTGTAGCTCATCCATGTATATATTTATAAATGCTACTATTATAATAAATTGCTATACAAAATTAAATGGCATTTAATTAATCACATATATTCTTCTTAATTATAATTTAATTTCAAAAATTAAATATTTTATATAATAATAATAATATTTATTAAATGCCATTATAGCTTAAGATTACATCTTTATTAACATTATGAATTTTACTTTGTCAGGACGACTGCTACCAGCAGCAATTTTTGTGATAGGAATAGCGGAGGTATTGGTCGCGATGATGCAATGATTCGGCACTACTGCTTCAATTTCTTTCAAGACTCTGTGCTTGATAGCAATGTCTTCGAAGACAGCCTCAATCACTACGTCCGTATCCTTGAAGGAGTTGTAATTTAACGTCGCGTCAAGATGGGACAAATATTTGTCCTTTTCGATACTATGTAGAAAATTTACGTTAAAAAAAATCAGTGTTTTAATGTATAGTTTTTTTTTTATAAAAGAGATGCAAACTTAGAGATTCGTTTACGCTTCACAGCGCCATCCAGGCCTTTTTGAATCTGATTTACGCCACGATATAGTCCAGCATCATTGGTATCCTTCATAACGACATTGAAGCCTTTGTCAATACTGACCTGGACGATACCTGCGCCCATTAAACCAGCTCCAATTACAGCAATTTTTCTGCATAAATTAAATAGCAATAGATTAATATCGACTTAATTATTTTAATTATGCTTGAGTTACTAAAAGACATACTTGACTGCACTCTTAGGCGGCCCAAAACGATTTTTCTTGCATGCTGTCTGGCCAAAGAACAAACTGGTAAGACCTTTACATTCCGGAGTAACTGCTAGCTGACCGAATCCTTTAGCCTCAGCATCAAATCCGGCAGAAGGACCCTTATCCAAACCGATCCTCACTACTTCTAGAATTTTAAGCGGAGCTGGATATAAACCATTCGTCATTTTCATCACTTGCGCCTTCGCTTTCTTAAACACCTGATCCTTGACAAAGTTGATGGATAGAATCTGTTGCATTATCTTATCTATAAGAGATTTCGGACCGCGTTCAATTTTCAATCTTCCATTTGCGAGATCCTGCGCGGCTTTCACTGCGGTTTCTTCTAGGTATCTCATCGTACTGAAAAATGAAATTTGATTTTTAAATGCGCAATATAATTTAAATAATTTTGATGCACAGCATCATTAAAACTTTTTTTTTTTAGAGAAATAGGTATTATAGTGGTAGTTAAGTATATGTTTACTTTTCTTCGGGCGATTGGATTCCCGGTCCAAGGCGATTTACAACGATATCTACTAGGCCAAGTTTCTTCGCTTTGTCCGGTTGAATATTTTTACCGGTGAGTATTGCATCCAAAGCAGTAGGAAGGAAAATTAGTTGAGGTAGGCGCTGAGTACCACCGCCGCCAGGAAGGAGTCCGATCTTTACTTCCGGTAATCCTAATTTAGTTCGCTTATCATTAACGGCTAGTCTATAATGACACGCTAATGCGACCTGTATAAAATAATTAATGTAATTAATAATTTTATTGTTTCGATTTTCTTTATTTTCCAGTTTTAGCTAACCATCTTTAATTTTAAAATTAATAATCATATTATATATATAAAACAAATAATATTTATTATTCACAAATTATAATTTTCCGACGATAAGTTTTAATGATATGCTTCAATATACTTAATTCTTATCAGCCGCAGAAATAACATAATTTTTACAACATTATATATTTCTGCGGAGGATTTAATAATCGAAACGTACCGTTGAAACTTATTGTCGGAAAATTATAATTTATTAATAATAAATATTATTTGTTATACCTAACTATAGCTCGTTTAATTGACCTGGGTTTACTATTTATTAATTTTGTTGTAAGTTATACAAGTGAAAAGAATTGATATTATGTTGCAATACTTTTAATTTCTTCTTAAAGATAAGTTACCTCTAATCCTCCACCGAGACATGGACCGTAAATAGCAGCGACAATTGGCTTTTTACTATTCGCTATTAGATCCAGAATTTTGTGACCCTCTTTCGCTATCTGATAACCAGCTTCTGCATCCGGAATAGTTTGTAACCAAGTAATGTCTGCACCAACTATGAAATTATCTGGTTTTCCACTAATTAATACTGCTGAATTTACTAGAGTATTCGATTGAATTTCATTCAGTAATTCTGCTATTTCCGTCATTAGTTCCTTGTTTAAGGTATTTACCTATATTAACAATAAATAAAATAGAGATCTATGTTAGCATCATATTTAGTGCATCAAAATTGTATACTACTGCAAATTATTGTATATTACTTTGGCATTTGGTGAATCTATGGTGATAACTGCTACATCGCCAACGGTTTTGTATTTAAAATATTTCTTATTTGTTTCAGTTGCTAGTGTTCTCGTAGATTGTTGCAAACCTACATAAAAATATGAAAAATAAATAATTAAATATAATATAAAGAAATGAAATAAGATATAAGATAATTTCATTATAATAAAAGAGAGAATTTCATCTAATAAACTTTTTTTAACTTTAAAATAATAACTTAAAATAATAATTTTTGTGATATTTATCATAAACTTTTAGTTTATGATAAATTATTCCTCTAATTTTTTTATATTGAGATATATAATTTACATTATTTGTTAATAAAGTCTTATATATAATTGTATTATTCTGCAATCACTATTTGAATATCTACAAAAACAAATGTCTACCTAAAGCTACATAAACGCATGTATATCTCATTATATTTTAACTACTCAAAACATTGAATATGGATTTTACCAATGTTGGACAATTCATTTCATTCATGACAACTTAAAAAAATTTCAATCTGAAAATTCATTTATACATATAATCTGATCAACTACTGGTTCCAATAACAGTTTGATATACTTTTTTTGAACATGTTTATTATAAATATTTTCTTTTAATTATATTTTTTTATATTTTTGGCTATTTAGTCTTTAAATCAATATTGCTTTTATTTCAAAGGGCAAGGAAAACAAATCATCATTTAATTTTTCCATTATCACTTTTATCTGCATTTGTATATGAAGTGTAGAAAATAATCTCGGAATTTTTCGATGATTAAAAAAATTTTTCAATTCAAACATTAAAATACTGATAAACGTCAATTATTTGAATCTAACTTCTACTTCGACATTAGGTCAATGTTTATAAAATTACACGATTTTAATACATAAAATTTAATAATCTGAAATTATACGTATATTTACAAAAACAGATGCAGAAAACCTAATTTTTTTTTAATATTAAAAAACATGCACAATTAATTTCGACATAATATTTCTGCAAAATAAGCGATATGGCGAATCATATTTGCTACAGAAAGAGATTATTCAATAATTAAGAAAAATTTTTTAATTGTATAATATTAGAAACATAAATGTACTTATAAAAATGCGTAATTATTCATAAATTATAATGTAGAAATCTTCCAACATGAAGTTTTATATATTCAGCATAGTTAATTTAAAATTGTGAAATAAAATTGTCAAACGGCTTTCAGAATGCATATTAATCGATCTTTCAGAAATGTTCATCGAGCGATTGAAAAATAATATGTCGAATAACATATTCTTTTTTATTTCTTTTTAATATGTTTTGTTAATTATATTCAACGTCACATTAATTATATTCTTGAAAGAAAATGAGTTATAAAATTTACACTTCAAATTGAATTTGTCTTTTTTGACAAATATTATTTAGAAATTTTACTCTGACAAAACTAAAGCATTATGAATCCTCTTAATACAATTATTAAAAAATTGTCATTAATTCATGTCATTATTGTACTATATTTTCATAATTCGCTTATTAAAATAAGTAGCATAAAATATTCTATGAATGTTCTCGCAAAATACAAATGTCTTTAAGTTTGGAATATTTGAATCGAATGATCTGTAAATGTATATAGAATATTAAAAATTCATATAGTGTTACAAAAAGAACATTAACAATTAAAACAATTATATAAGATTCTAACGAATATAAATTCAAATAGTAAGTAAACAATAAGAATCAAGTCGCTAGGAGTTCTTTTGTTAAATACAAACAATGTCGATAGAGATAAAATCATATGTTTCAATTCTTAATTTAATATTGTCATGTCCTTAATATTACATACAGATTAAATATTAAATTATCGATAAGATTTTTTCTAAATAAAAAATGTCAATTTATTATATCTTTATAATTTGAATGAAGACGTACATAGTAAGTTCTTCTTTACATTTGATTGTCAACTTGAAGCAAAATTAACTATTTAGCGATTGAGTCTCTCAGAACATTATTGGAATATTAATTCAAATTGTAATTCAAATGAAACAGTGTGATATGAAGATAAGCGATATATAAATTATGTAAAAGAAAACAAAAGCCAGTTATTTCTACAATGAATACAATTTATGTTGGAATCCTTTTTCAATTATTTACTTAAATAATTGAGTTCTAGGACATCGTTTCGAACAATTCATTCGAACCAAGTTCAAACTTTCGTACTTTGGACTTTTCGGTCCAAAGTACAAAAGTGTAACATGAGCTCACGTAATATATGTTTGTGTATCTGTCTCCATGTTTTAAAGCAAATATAGCGAAGTATTCCTCAAAATAACATAACTTTCGGTTGCCGATGCCAGTTGTCGAAAGTTAGCGCTATTCGACCTTAGTTCTCTCTCTCTGATCATGAGAGCAAAGGTCGAACACCGGCACTTATCGGCATCTTGCCCGGTCTGACACATCCATCTATGTATTCAGTATTAGGAACAAAATTCAATCAGTTACTCTGATTCTCTTTCATAACTTCACGATGCTCCCTAATGAATAAATCGCGTCTTGGAGCCAATATAAATTATTCGCCATTGCCATTCATAATCTTAAGTAAATATCCGTTTACTCCGGATTGTTGCTTGAGATTGTTCAACCTTCTTTCTTTTGTATACTCTCTCTCTTTCTCTCTCTCTCTCTCTCTCTCTCTCTTTCGCGTTTTACGTGACTCTTAAATGACATTTGGACGTCGATTCAGAAGAACGCAATTATCTCATGGCTCGAGTAAAACTTGCTCAAGATTTGTTGATCTAAACTCCTTTTTTCGATAGCTTCCACTGCAAAGTGGACACGTAATCACCTGTGCATTTGAAAGCGGAACTCGCGTTGGCGCGGGAGCAGCGCGCCAGGGCGCCGAATAGCCTGCAGCTCGCCATAATTTCGGTTGATCAAGTTGGACGGGCACTCACTCTCATCGAGAGAAACGTAATCTCAGAAAATCCACGAGTCACGCACGACACCGCGTGCGATACTCTGTCGTGTTTAGTCGTGTTATGCTTCTCGTCTTATTTGTGAACGCTGTCGCTATATCGCTTGTGTGATGTTTATACGCTACATACAGTGTACTGTATAACTTTGAGAGTGGGGGGAGGAGCAAGGGAGGGGGAACATTCGAGATAAAATCGATCGATAAGGAATCGCGACTCTCGCAATTTTAATTCTGTTCAGTGTTGCCTATTTGAAAGTTATCTTCATTTAATTTTCTCAATGTTAGCGGATGTTAATTTGGATATTTCTTTGTATTTTTTTCAAAAAGTCTCCCAAAAATTCTCTATAATCTCTTTTTATATATCTTTTTACTCCAAAAAAATCTCTCAATGAAAAGAAAAAAATCTTCAAATTTAGAGAAAAATCTCTCAATCTCTGACGACAGTGATTCTGCGTTTCGATTAAATGCAATAAATTATGCCGTATAATTAATTTTTTTTCGACTCTACGAACAGAATAATAAATTTAAGTTGTTCTTTTTTGAATAAAGTAAAAAAATTCTTTTTATATATTTTAGAAATAATAATGAGAGATTTTTACGTGGAAAAAAAAGAATATTAAATTTTAATAAACATTTATTTGAATTCTTCTAAGTAAATTTATTAATTAATTTTAATGAAAAGAAAGAAACCTTTTTAAATTGATTCTTTCATCGATAATCGATCGAATATCTCGATATTCTTGAACGCACTTTTATATGCTCACACACATGGGTGGATTATCTGGCTCGCGCGGACTTTGTTCCTGAGTTATTAATTCGTCATTTATGTAGCTTGTATTAATATAAATTAATATAAATTAATATAAATATCGAATTAATATAATTTTCGTTTTATGATATTTGCAAATAAATGCTATAATAAACGTAATTGGCACGATAATTATAAATTATATAATTACACTATATACAATTTATTTAACTGATTTATTTAGCTTGAATTGATTTAACTTAAATTAATTAAATTGTTATTCCTTGATCTAACTGATTATTTATTATATATCTCATGCGTTCCCTATTATATAAGAGCTATGAATATCATTAAGGTCAACTTTTTATGAAGATGTTTAGATAATTGACGCTAAGAACTAACTGCGATGTGAAATGAGACCGATATGTATAATATGTACATTTAACACTTTATTGTTATTAAATTATGTTGAATTGGTTGAAATTATAATTGCAAGATGATATTCATGTATAGTTATTTCCTGTTGTTATTTTGAAAAGTTTAAAATATAATATAATATAATATACATACATATACAATATGATATAATATAATGTTATAATATAATATAGAAATTAAATAAAATATTATTAGAAATTAACTAAAATAATAATTATATTAAAAATTAATTATTAACTATTATATTATAGATAAAAAAAATTGAATAGAAATGAGAAAAATATACAATTTGCGATGTGCAATTGATGTACACTATTTTTAAATAAAATTATTTTCTATTATATCAAATATATTTATCTCATTATTCTGTGTGCCGTATAATATGAGAGTTTACTATTTCTTTATCTGATTATATTTTCTTGATAGATTATATTATGTTTTCAAGTAAATTTTTATTTAATTTTCATATCTAAAAAATTTTTTAAATCATAATTCTTACAAAATTTTAGTTTAGTTCCATCTTTTAATTAGTTATTCTCCGATTATATTTGTCAATTTAAAAAAAATTGAATTTTTATGTCGTTAAATTTTTTGAATGTACTTGCCAACATAAAACTTGTCGACCATTGATAATCATTTTTGCCGATAATAAATTTCGAAAAGTATCTATAAATGATACTGGCGATATCGATAACTCACAATCGACTTGGAATTGCTTCCATTCAATAGTAAGTTTCATTATCGAACCGCCCATCTATATATCATGTATATATAGTTACGAGTGTAAACAGCGATTCTGAACTACATGATAGCTCATCGCAAAGCTCATCGCGATTATTCAACATCAAAGGTTTGTTTTCTGTTCCTGCACGAGGATTGCACTAGAACTGAACTGAATTGAACTAGCAATCCAGAACTGACGAGTGTAACCGTGCAAGCAAGGAATAAAAAACGTTTTAGTGCAAGATAAAAATGGCGTCACATATTGTTTACATAGAAGTATTATTAGATTCGTGTGACGAAAATGAATGCAATTCCATTAAAGACAATTCTTAATTAAAAATAATGATGACACAAAATGTTTTTATATGTAGATTTGCTGTTATTTATATATATTTATTATTTTATCATTCATAAATTCTCGAATTATTATTTAGAAAACACCTTTCAATTTTAATAAAATTATGCTCATTTGTCGCATTTTTGCATAAAACGAAAGAATCTAGCAGTAAAATGTCTAGGCCCGCAAACCGAGATATTAAGCGTTAAAATTGACGACATTGTGGTAGAAAATCTGTCACACCGATTTAATGCAGCATTGTGTATACGTATTTTAGTTTGTATTTATTTAGAATTGTTACTTCACCTCCGATTTTAATTAGACTCGATGCATTTTCAAAACGAAAGCCTGCTCTATTCTAAGATCTGTTTTCTGTGGCTGAACTAAGGTCTGTTTTCTGTGGCTGAACTAGTATTTCACTTTTAGAATTTAAAGTAAGATAGATATATGTTTGATATCTGTCGAAAGCGAAATAAAAAGAGTTCTAGAGCAGTCTAGTGCAGGAATTGTTTGCACTGACTCTAGATGTATGGTTTGTTTTCTATTTCTGCATTAGACTGTTCTAGAACTCTCTTTCTCGCTTTAAACAAATATCAAATGTATATCTATCTCATTTTAAGTTCCAAAAGTGAAATACTAGTTCAGTTACAGAAAACAAACCTCTAATGCAGCCAGTACAGTGAACTCGTGCATTGAGTTCTGTTACACTGAAACAAAAAACACCGTCGCTGACGCCATTTTGGGAACAGAAAACGTTTTAGTGTACACTTTTTGAACTAGTGCAGGAACAGAAAACCTCAAGTTGCATACACGAGCGCACCACTGCAAGCGGGAGTTACCCGCCCATTGCTGGTTTATCGCGTCGCATGTTGTCGATTACGGCAAGCGGTTATCATGTAAAAGTGCGTAATCCGTGTTTGGTTATTAATAAATGACGGTGAACTCTGGTAAAAGTTACTGTGACAGCAACTTTTGCTTCTCATTTAGGCGTAAATATCTACTTGAATCGGTCTAATAACTCTGCTCCACGTTTATTTATACTTGCATAATCAAGATGAATTAATTTACTTATAAAAAGTCTTGTGTGTCTTTGACAGAGAAAATAAACATGAGCAAAAATCATTTTACATCGAAGATTATATCGCTTTTGTGGTAAAGCCTGTCTTTGCCTTTTTGTTGTCATAGTCGATTACGAGGTAAGCAGAGAATTTAAGACAGATTGTATTTATAAATGAAAAGTACTGATGATTTTGCTGCCAGCAGGCATGTCTGAGAATATTCACAACAAGGAGCAATGGCAGCTTCTCCACAGTCTTCGATCTACTGTAGAAGGTCTGCTGATCGATGGGATGTCCAATGTATGGAATGTTTATGGTGGTCTGAATCGGCTGCACAGTGTAATGGAACAGATATTCAAGCATGGCTGTCGCATATTTGATCCTAATGTTAGTTGAGTTTCTCGCTCCCAAAGTTTATTAACAATATCTTTAAATTTCTAATTGTTACGATGTGTAATAATCTGTTACAATTATACTGTGGACTGCAAAAAACTTTTTTCAAAATTAACTGGAACCAAAGTAGGTTTCTTATAGATTTTGGATCATCGAATCTGAATTCGTAAATCATTTTGTTTTATCACATCTGATTTTTTTAGATAATCGAGAAAAACAAAATGGAAAATTGTAGAGAGCCAAAATATATACATGCTACAAAATTTAGGATGCTTAATGAATTATAAAATTTGTTTGCATTCTTATATATTGACTTTTTTTTATATTGACTTTTTATATATTAACATACACATAGCTATCTGGACATTATCGCAACTAGTGAGTCTTCTGATAAAGGAGAGAGCTCTATTATCTGAACTATTCGGTTATCAGAATGCCTTGTCCCTCGACATGTTCTCAGAATTCTACTATATATGAAAAAATTTTTCATATGAATATACGAATCTTATATTGTGAACAAATTTTATAAGGGTGAGCCGGATTGTTGGATATTCATTCAAGGACTGAATTGGCTTCAACCATCTTTGGCGACCTCACCAATATTGTCAGAAAATGAGGATTATTTATGCAATTTACCAGTTAGGATAACATCTAAGAAGGATATGTTGTGGCTATACAAAAGGTAATTTTCTCTTTATTAAATATATAACAAATATATATGTATATATATATATATATATATATATATATATATATAATAATAATAGATATTATTTTATTATTAGTAGTATTACTAACTAAACTAAAAACTACTAGTAATAACTTAATTATTAGTTAGGATAGGTTACTA